>NW_018403901.1:252754-322097 GCF_002113885.1 Mizuhopecten yessoensis | reverse complement strand
TACATGTTAATAACTTGATTGGAATTATAACCTTGAATTGACAGTTTGATACTTTGAAAATTTTGAGCCAGCCCTACCCCCAAGGGCTGTAGGGTGGGGCTCAAAGGAGTCAGTGTGCTAAAATTTCTTCATTTTCCTTGTTAAGAATCAGAGGTGCTAGTTTCAAATCCTTTTTAGTCTGAAATCTGTATGCTAGATATTGAGTAAGGTGGTTTTATTGTTTTTTGTCACTTTGAATAATATTTCTGTTCATGTTAAAAACAAAATCAACTCTCTGTATAAATATATCAGGTGACCGTTAAGGCCCATGGGCCTCTTGTTAAATCTTGTAATACATTGACTGCTACCTTCATGGAGTAAACTGAACAGAAAATGTATCGTTATATAGTGGCTTGGAAACAAATTACACTACACTATTCTAGAATTGTTACTTACAGAGTCTGTATTACTTAAACGTGTAAATTGTCATGTCAATAAAATCAACACGTGGAGTCAATTAACTATCTCCTCTGGAACACTATCAGTCATATAAAATGAGGATTGAGAACACAAAATGTCTCTAAATTATTTCTAGACAGGTCTGCAAACAACCCGTGAAAATGTTAAGTTTATACTCGGTCAGAAAATAGTACTTAGCAAGTATGACGCATTTTGCATTTGTAAATTGCAATGTACCGTATACGGTATTAACAATGATTGCAAATCTTTTATAGCTATTTTTTAAGTCAGATTTTGATAAATGTATTCGATCTTGACATGGGTCAGCCAATTTCCCAATCTGTTCAAGTAAGTCTTCAGATTCAGATGATTATTCAAAAAATGTATCCTCCACAAAACAACCACGTTTATAAGGCCATTATATCATTGTTTATCGAAACAAATTGAAAACCAATACATTATTTATTCCAACGCAGTCATATTGTTGATATAACTCCGATTTGAACTGCGGACGGACAATTGTTTACAAAACTAAACACAGCCGTGTAATGTGAGAACAACAATTTACATTAATTAAAAGGTTCAGTACGTTAAAGGTTCAATCAGCATGTTTTGTATTTCCATCAATATTATTTCGACCACAGGGCATGTACACCAGTCAGCACGTTTAAGTGAATAAGGATTGTCCGATTACATATCAACACAGTGTTTACTTAATATTTCATACTTACTTGGCACAAATCACATGTTTATATAACCATGTTCTGATTTAATTTAAAGGTACACCTATTAACTGAACCATAGCCGCATTATTAGTCTTTAAATTTATAAATTAATTGCAGTAGTTTCGTATTAGATACTCGTAAATGTATAATATAATATTTTGGTTATTCGTTACAAGTTGTTTACAATAGCAGTGGAAAGCAACACGTTATAAGAAACTTTCGCTAAGGCTTATCGCAGCTACAGTTTCTTGAAAAAAAACTTTATTCTCGTGTGTCTTGATGAAAAAGTATTCATGAGCATCGTTTTTCTTTTCCATATCGCCATTGTAATCATCATTCATACTTATAATTATTGTGTATAGAAATGTGTAATATTGTACGTCAATAACTTCAACGTTTAAGGTCATCATTGCTTAAACATAGTTCTGGTATAGTCTTTACAAGAGCAATAGATAACGTTCTAAATAGCTTAAAGTATGACATTTTATGACATTATTCTCTCTTTTTAGGACGATGATGTCCGAAATGGCATTGTTGAATTGGGAAACGAGGACGAATTTTTCCTAGTTGGTGGTCCTTCCCAGAGCCAGGTAGGATTCTCATGATATTAATGTTTAAAAAACGAACGGTAGCTCTGCAAGATTAAACCGTTTATCAATACTTTATCAATTCTTTCCTCTTATAACATCATAAAGCATATACCTCTGACTATTAAGGAGTTCCCCTCTGTACTTTTATATCATGAACTTATACGTCAAACGTTGAAGTGAGAAGTTAAATTTACTTTTGTTGTGCAACAGAATGAACCACTGTTCACTCGAGTACGGCCCCCGCCTCATAGCGACCTAGCCCGGGCGCTTAAATCCCGTCATGATCAGCGCCATGCTATCCCCTGGTCGATACTGAACGCTCCCCCCGGACGGCCACACACCGACGGGAATGATCTGGCTAAATCCTTGGACGCCCCGAGGTCAGCCGACACAATACAGCGTGGGATGGACGAAAAACGACTACGGGAGCTTCTGGAAGAGTTGTATAAGGATAAGAAATACTTCGATCATGTCATAGATACCACTGGTAAGAGAATCATTCCAACATTTTGCCTATTACGGAATCATTGAGACTTGTTGAAATCGAATTGAATCTGTATTGGTGATCATTTAAGTATTGTAATGAGATATACGTGCTCCTTAGATCTTCCTAGTATTGTGTAATATTTATTTTTAATCAGTACTTCTTATAGCAATGAAAATCTAAGCGAACAGTATGAAATAGTGTTGTCACGAGTTGTTTTATATATATACTACCTACTGCAAGTAGCAATTCCTTCGGACAAGGCAAATTAACCATTTTGAAATCCGTTTTCATGACAATATAGAACAATTTAAATCAATGAGCCCTTTTTGAAACGATTTAAAAGACAATTGTTTATGTCTCAATGGTCTTGGATAACTTTTTTAAATATTCAAAGAGAACTGTTTTTTTTAAAGTTTCTACAGTAATGCATGTTTGGGAACTTTAATAGCGTTGCCAAGTTGTCTGTAAGCGGCTGACAAAATATATCTGGTAATCTTAAATAATGTCAACCCACATTTCTATAAACAATATTGAATTGTTTATTTAAAACTAAAAAAGATATTTTCTTTTAAGTCATTGCAAATTAACACAGACAATTCTCTATTGCTGAATATAATTGTAGAGCTTATGTATTGGAACATATATATATATGCCATGTTTCTGACGGAGTTGTGCACTGGATCCACTAATTTACCATATCTTACAGCGCCAAAAGAAGATCGTGACATAGATGACCGGGATCTGGCGGAACACGGCCGGCACTTCCTGTTGGATCGCGCAGACTTCTGGGAGGACAGAGGACCTTTACCTTCGAGACCTCCCCGCACCAGCCTCGGTATGAGAATGTCACGTATGCAAACAATGATAAACTCAGGTCGAGTGTCAATGACCTCTACCAACACCTGCACCCCACCTGTCACAGAACTACCCAATCAAATGCCATTACGAGAGGAAAATACGTTCTCATGACGTCACAGCGTATAACTTGGTGCTGGTTTTCTTCCTGTGTGGTGGTCCGTTTGATTTTTCCCCGATGGTATTATTTCACTCATGTCACTTGAAGTTCTTAATGAAGATGGATCTGCAACAATACCTACCATTCAGTGAGACTGTTGAAGACTCTTGAAATATTGTCAAGATGTGCGCTCTCCAAGCTTCCTTATGTCACGACAGAGAGCCTCCAAACATCTGGAGTAACGCCATACATTCCACTGATTTTTTTTTTCTTTTTTTTTTCCAAAGTTAACGCTTAAATGCAACCAACAAGGACTGATTATTTGGCATTGTTTATGATAAAACATTTTCGATTTAAAAGAAAACTACTGAACTCTTTAATGAAAGCAAACTGTGATATGCTGGATATCTTGTTATTGTTAATCGTTTTGTATATACTCCATATTAATGTATTGTCTTCAAATAAAACAAAACTTGTAGTCTGACTCTGAATCTCCTGTGCTATCTCCGAGGATTGTTAAAAGAGTATACCTAAATTCCCAGACATACAAGACGGTTGTACAGCATTAATACATTTTGTTCAGATATTCAATACTATTAAGGCAATAAAGTTGACCGTAAAATACTAGAGCTATGATAACGTCATAAAGGCATACAATAGTAGTACGATAATAACATTGTCCAGATACACAGTACCAGTACGATAATAACATGATCAAGGCAAATAATACCAGAATGATAATAACAGCATTCCGATAAACAGTACTAGTACGATAATAACAGTGTCCATATATACAATACTAGAACTATACTAACATTGTTCATTTACAATACTAGAACTATAATAACAGCGTCTAGATATACAATACTAGAGCTATAATATCATTGTTCATTTACAATACTAGAACTATAATAACAGCGTCTAGATATACAATATTAGAGCTATAATATCATTGTCCATATATACAATACTAGAACTATAATAACAGTGTCTAGATATACAATACTATAACTATAATATCATTGTCCATATATACAATACTAGAACTATAATAACAGCGTCTATATATACAATACTAGAACTATACTAACATTGTCCATATATTGAATAAACAATACTAGAACTATTCTAACATTGTTCATTTACAATTCTAGAACTATAATAACAGCGTCTAGATTTACAATACTAGAACTATAATAACATTGTCCATATATTGAATAAACAATACTAGAACTATTCTAACATTGTTCATTTACAATACAAGAACTATAATAACATTGTCCATATATACAATACTGGAACTATAATATCATTGTCCATATACAATACTAGAACTATAATATCATTGTCCATATACAATACTAGAACTTTACTAACATTGTGCATATACAATACATGTGCATATACAATACTAGACCTATAAGAACGGCGTCTAGATATACAATTCTAGAACTATAATATCATTGTCCATATATACAATGCTAGAACTATAATAACAGCGTTAAGATATATAATACTAGTACATAACCAGCTTTGTCCAGACATACAATAGTTCAGTACTTACATTGTTGAGATATACAAAACTAGTACAACATTTTCAAACAACTTTGGGGCATACAATTTAAGCACGACTCTTCAAGATATTATTTTTGCGTGAAATCCGTAGATATTGTTTAACTGCAGATGTTGTTTTATTTTATTTGTGTTGGTTTGCATTGTAAATAGATTATGTTTCACGTGTTCGCTTTTATTATGTAATACACTAGACAGACATGACTAATGTGCATTATACACCTTAACGACTAATGTGCGTCACACACATTAATGCATGTTTCATGTACAATCCTACTTGTGACGACTGTGTACATATTTCCATATCCGAAGCGTTTCAAGTAATTTCTAACTGACTGCAATTTGGTTTTTAAATCGATGCACTATTTCATTTTCAAAACCTTATTTGATATCCGGAATCTCAAAACGTACACTGTAAATTTTCCATTTTGGCATATGATTATTAGCAAGTAAAGCAAACGGAAATGTAATTGTTATTCTACGACGTTGTGCTGTATATCGGGGAAACTTTCGCTTTTTTTAATTGTAACTTCAGTATTCGCGCAGCGTTAATTATACTCAACACATATAATGACTATACATAGCATATATGGTGTGTGTAGATAAGCCAGTAGGTAATTATACAGTATAATGGTTTAATTATAATTGATAAAATCGCCGTTGAGCTAGTCAATGATAATTTGGCTGTAGTGTTTATTTATACAATCTCTTTTAGCCAATGGACAATGATAATATGATTATATTGTTATTAATACGATCCCCTTTGGCTTTTAGACAATGATAATGTGGTTATCTAGTAAATTTAACATTCCCTCGTTAGCCTATATAGGATGATAATTAATATTTTATTCTTATTTATACAATCCCAGTAAAACTAAAGACAATGATAATATGGTTTTAATTTCGTTTATGTAGTCCCATTAAGCTTATAGCCAAATGTAATATTGTTATTTTGTTTAATACAACCCTATATAGCCTTTACGCAATGATAAAACGGTTATATTATTTATTTATACGACCCCTAGCCTGTAGCCAATACACAATGATAATATGGTTTTATTATTGTTTATATAATCCCCGTTAAGCTAGACAATGATAATATAATTTTTCACATAATGTGCTATGTTATCCAGTGAATATACCAATGTCATATATTTTGCGTATAAACCCATGCAATATGACCTACATGTAGCAGCCCTCTGATTGGTTGTTTCAATTGTGACGTCACGCATAGGACAAGTACAAGACGTCACATACTTTCACACTGGAGTCAAAATGGCCACTTTTTATATTTCAAGGTTGCATGAAAATTCTCGTTTAACACGAATAAATGCAACACATCTTGATAATGTGATAAAAAGGATCTTTCATTCGTTTTATTTATTATGAAATTTATGAAACTCGCCAGATGCTCGCACCGTTATTATTGTAGTTTTTCGGTTCATATGACACCAATACACACGTGAGAGTGTATGAATCTACAGGCAATATGATCAATAGAATACCCGGTCCTTGATTTGTAAAGGTCTTTGGTACGTTGGTCAGGTTTTGTACCCAGATCGTATCATTATTGATAGCTCGTTCATTACGTACACAGCCAGAATGAAATGATTAGATTACTGATATAATGGAAGTATATACCCTATAATTCCCCCACTATGCCAGGCGTTCATATCTTCGTATATTAAAACTATCTGTAGAATATTTTATCTCTGTCTACCTTGCAATGTACGTCTTCCATTAAAAGATTAGAGAAGTGTCGTGACACCAGCTCACATTCTATGCTATTACACAAATAGGAATGTACAATCACATATAAATAATCTTTTCATGGGATCCAAAACTCCAGTCCGAGAGTAACAAAAACCAAGAAAAGAAGCGTTAATGAATTGTACTTATCAATACAAGTGTTAACCTCCATTATACTACCTTATAACGGAACTTATCACTAGTATTTAGAACTATCTCCTTCAATCCCATGTAGATGATGTTTTGACATCTGTTAAGTAGCGCGGTTTTCAATGATTAAAACGGATCGCAGTATGATATCTTGTGTATTGATCTAAACGGAGGATATTCATTCACATTTACATCGTCACTGAATATATTAAATGGAATCGAAGTCTATATTCTATATTTTAATTTGCACTCCAATACCTTGGTTTAGCTGTTATCACAATATAGATATTTCAATTCTTACTATACATCGTCAATGTCACGACCTCATGCACAAATTTATTTGATTTGGAGGTTAAAAAGTTTGAAAGTATTTCATCAAGCCTATTTAATATCTGGTAAATGACATTTACATGAATTAATAATCAAAAACGTTGAATACTGTTCAAAACAGTTTTTTACTTAGAATCTAGACCTGTCTTTGGAAGATTTATCTTTTCTTTGATCTGATATTGATCATTGTGTATGAAACAAGACGACCACACACAGAGTCAATTATAGTCATAGATTTTAAACTTAATGCGGAATGTGGGATCCATTATATAACATACACACATTTACATAGGTTATTAATACTGAAAAAGGATTACAAAACACTTATATACTAGCCAACATATAACACCTCTAACTTATATGAATTGACAAAACAGTGTAAATTTTACTTTTCGGACTAGTGTATTGATATTCGTTGTTTTTTCTGGTAGTACCGTCTTATATATTTTTGGGAGATGTATTGTGGACCATTTCTGAGAAGATTTTTGTGTTTATTTGAGAGTACGATTTTGTGTTGTATAGGGTGTTACTATTTGCTGCTATTTCTGGAAGACGTGTTTTATTGTATCGCTGGGAGTTGTGTATTTTGTTATTTCAAAGAGTACTTCTTGAGTTATGTATCAGAGTACACTATGTTTTGGATTTGTGTTTTGTATTGTGTCGGTGTGTCGTGATTTGTGTTATTTCTTTATTTTTTGTTGTTTAGTTCTAAGTACGGTTTCAATTGTTCTTCAAAGGATGTAGTGTTTTGTGGTATTTCTAGTTATACTATTTTGTGGTATTTCTAGTTATACTATTTTGTGGTATTTTTGGTAGTTGTGTCTTGTTGATTTTTTTTATCTGAGAAAACTGCTTTATTTCATTTCATATGGTTGTGTTTATGTTATGTTTGGAGTGCCATCTTGTTACTTCTGTTTCATTTGAACTCTTTGAGGAATGTTTCGTGCTCTTCCTTTCAATAAGTTTTAGCTATATATTTAAAAGTATAATTTACAGTAATTCGCAACATTTTTATACATTTTATTGTTGTTAAGGATCCTAGTAAAATATATTTGAATTGTATCGTTGCGAGGAGGAGAGGCCTAAAGCCAACGAATGACTACCATAAGCATATCATTAATAGGCAGTGTCATTATAAGAATACAATTTTTCGAATTCTATTCTTTTCTCTTTTATGTATAAAATGTCACTTGCCGACGTATTGGGATATTATCGTGAAGAAACAGCACGATTAAATATGTTACTCAAGAACTTTGTACATATAAGATATTGCTATCTTTGATATGGCTCGTAGCACCTATCTTTTTAGACCGGAGTACTATTTACAATAGCTGAGGTTTGATTTCAACTTCTTCAGTATGTCATTGATTTTGGACTAAGTCGGTACGTGTGATAATAAACGTTGTAGAGCGTCCGTTGACTTGCAGGTAAAAGTATACCACGGATTAGATAGACAGACAGCTGTGATCAATAGCCTCACGTTGAACGGATAATGTCTTATTATAGGGGGGACTTCGCCTGCTCTACCAACCATTGTCACGCTATAGTGGTGTGACGTCATAACTCGTTAGTATCGATGCGCATGCATGACACTACAGAAGAATGAATGTCTTCATAAAGGTTGGGAGCGCTATTGAAAGTGATAACATGATTTGTAAAGGTGCCTTGTACAGTTATAGGTCCTTCTCTTTTGCATTAATCATGTTTTACAAAAGAAATATTTTGGTATCGATTATTAATAATTTGGACCAGAAGTTCAATTTAACGTCACAAGTAATTTATATACCATTTGTATGATGTTTAGATAATTTTGTGATTAAGTTATCTGGAATTGAAGAGCTACCGAATTTTCATAAATACCAATAACACTAAAGCATACAAGTTTAATATGTCATTAATTATTATATTATATGTAATTATATCTAATATGGATTTAATCGCCGACTTGTGCTCAAGTCTGATATGTTATTTTAATGATTGGTCAAACCATCATTAACACAGCATTTTTATTTCGATTTTGGAAAAGATATTTGAAATCCATTCAGTTTGGTGAAGTAATCAACGTGTCAAAATGGAGATCAAAGTAAATATCACAAACCGAAAAATATATCAAAACAATAGGACAAATACCACAACAATGTACTCAGAAGATAAGCATTCATGTAACCAAGGTGGCTCCCTACCAAAAGATCTGACGTCAGATCCACGAGAATAAAACACCATCAACGATAAGGACTTTAGTGATGGTAGACACTGACATTTTTAGCAAATAATCAGGTTAGGAAATAATGTTATATTGATTTTTTATTAATTTTATAGCAATTTTATGTCATGATAATGGATCTTATAAAAGGTAATAAAGGATTGCTTAAATCTGTCGGACAAATAATCTTATAGCATGTTACCGAGGTAAGGAACCATTATGCCTTCAAATATCTGTTTGGAAAATCAAAAGAATCTAGATTTAAAAACTACATTTAGTTGTGATTAACCTATATGATGCCAGTTAAGGTGACAACTCATGGTATATATTGAAGAACTTGGATTGTGCGACATGCATTTCAGGTGATTTCGACTCATTGGCTATTAAGTATTTATTACAGATAAGCCCTTTTATTAAGTACTTTTAATCAATTAGTGGTCATCTTTAGTTAGATCTAGAGCCACATTCATTTCAGGTTAGTTCGTAAGCGAAGTAAATCTGCTGAAGTAATTTTCATTTCAAGTAAATCCAAGTGTCAAGGCTGACAAATTAGTGTTTTGCAGGAGTTATTAATGCCTATAGTCCAAGATCAATGACGTAACATACCAGAAAACTATGGCATTATATTTACAAGTGAATTTATATTAGAGAACGGATTCAATCGATAATAAAGAATGGTATTAATATCTTAACGACATCGATTTCACAATGACTAGTAAAAGCTTTATGAACTGGGTGTAGATAGCATGACAGACACACAGAAAGGATATTATACAAATAACTAGGGTGTATAGCAATGCATAGATATGTGGCAATCCTCTAAAACTCTAAACAGAGTGCAAATCCTTCAATTCTTCATAACAATACATATGATGTAAAGTGACATATATTTAAGACAGTTCTCTGTAACGCTTAAGACATTGTCATGCAGTATACAAGCGAGTCCACCTCCTGTAACACTTAGTATTATTATCAAACACAATGTATATGTAATGTGTTAATCAGTTAATAAGATGAAACTTTTATTGCGTTGAGATACGCTTTCAAATAATTACAAAAAAAATTGAAAAAAGGAAAAGTACTTTTAATTGATTGTGGGTCAATTTTGTATATTTTACTATTTTAAATTTTGTATAATATAATATGAACCGAATAGAAATACCACAGTCACCCAACAATTACTAAGTCAGGATAGCATGCATTCAATGTCAATTACGTACGTCAATTCTTGAGGTTTTAAACACGTATTAGTTTAAACAAATAACAATAATTTTTTAAATGACGTGTTAGCACGAAGTATAAGTAAACTTCTGTATCTGTGGCCTGACCCTATATTTAACATCACATAACATCCTCATGGAGTATAGTTGTCGTTAGGAAACAATGAACTTTCTCAAAGTTGGATTTGTGATGAGGAAATATCTCATATTACAGACTATCTGCGTTTGTAAGCATGCTTAAAAGTATACAATTAAGAAAAATCATTTTATTAATGTAACTTCATCGAAGGTTGTATATTGATTGACTAAATATTGGGTATATCTGTAATGAAGTCGTTTTTTAAAATCAAAAATCTAAAGCATTTATTAGAATTTCACTATAATGGTCTGATTACAATTATCTATCTGAACTAGTTTCTCCTAGCATTAACCGCCTTGGTAATAAGCTGTTTTCTGTTTAACACTTGTTTTCAGCATATCTTTATTCCATGCAATAAATCCAGTTTGAATAGTTTAATTGCATTTCAGACATTTTTTAATATGTTTCAAAATGAGATGAAAACATTCCTGATTCGTATGGTTTGTAGCTTTAGTTCATGGTTACCACTATTCTAGGTCGTTTCTCTTTATAATAATAATAATAAGTTGAGGTTCTTACATACCGCTTTATCACAATCAAGTTCGCAGGTCATCTCAGAGAGGTTCACAAATTATTATTCGCGGTTATAGGGCCCTCGCAACCAGCCAATATCTTTCTCAACTCCCTTGGGGGCATACAGCCGGTGCTGCTATTTCGGCGCTCACAACTAGCATTCAACAATTCCAGCACTGCCCAACCGCGTACTCGTTTACAGCTGAGTAGACTGGAACAAGAGGAGTAAAGTAAATTGCTCAAAGATACAACACAGTGCCGTGCCGTGACTCGAACCCACAACCCTTCGAGCACGAGCCCGGTGTCCTACCACTAGACTATCGCACGAAGCAAAGTCAATCATAATCATATTGTAGCAGTGTATTTATTTTCTATTAAAATCTAAATACCAACAAAAAAGTACACTTAGACGACAAACCAACGACACCCCAGGTTATTTCGTCTTTTCATATTGCAGAGTTATCTGCTCTTGTGAGCAGGTATTGATTCGTCATTTTTTTGTGAGTGTAACGTCATCAATCTTTGAGAAAACGACGTAATTTTCTCACACAAACCAATGACGTTACAATCAATATCTACTCGCAACAGAAGATAACTCTGCAATACGCAAAGACGGAATACAACGATTAAAAAAACAATCCGCACTCTATAACCTAAAATACAACAACTGTCGAAGTAAAAGGTAGAAAGCTTATAGCAGGTTTACTACTAATGTCATTGATAATGGATATCGTGATCGTTTGCCACTTATAAACTTACACCTGTAGGGACCCACATCCTGATAAGATATTTCATAAATAGAAAACAGACTAACAAAATGGACACGTTCCTTTGATAATCAGTTCCTTCCTCTTATGCTGGGAAACAAAAGATTGAATATGTATTGAATTACATTTAAATAACAGCTCTAATGTTTGACTTTCTGTAATATCACAGTACCTATAATAATTGATTTATTGAGTGGTATTAAAACTCAAATAGTATGGTATGCATGTATTTGTATTAAGTAATACGGAGATTAGATGATTCAAAGGTTAAACTAAAAAAAGAAAAGATGATATGAGGGTTAGATGATATAATGATTAGATGGTATGACATTTGGGTGATATGAGGGTTAGATGATATTATGGTTAGATGGTATGACATTTAGGTGATATGAGGGTTAGATGATATTATGGTTAGTTGGTATGACATTTGGGTGATATGAGGGTTAGGTGATATAATGATTAGATGGTATGACATTTAGGTGATATGAGGGTTAGGTGATATACTGGTTAGATGGTATGACATTTGGGAGATATGAGGGTTAGATGATATAGTGGTTAGATGGTATGACATTTGGTTGATATGAGGGTTAGATGATATAATGATTAGATGGTATGACATTTAGGTGATATGAGGGTTAGATGATGTTATTGTTAGATGGTATTACATTTAGGTGATATGAGGGTTAGGTGATATAATGGTTAGATGGTATGACATTTGGGTGGTATGAGGGTTAGCTGATATAATGGTTAGATGGTATGACATTTGGGTAATATGAGGGTTAGATGATATAATGGTTAGATGGTATGACATTTAGGTGATATGAGGGTTAGATGATATTATGGTTAGATGGTATGACATTTGGGTGATATGAGGGTTAGGAGATATAATGGTTAGATGGTATGACATTTGGGTGATATGAGGGTTAGCTGATATAATGGTTAGATGGTATGACATTTGGGTAATATGAGGGTTAGATGATATAATGGTTAGATGGTATGACATTTGGGTGATATGAGGGTTAGATGATATAATGATTAGATGGTATGACATTTGGGTGATATGAGGGTTAGATGATATTATTGTTAGATGGTTTGACATTTGGGTGATATGAGGGTTAGGTGATATAATGGTTAGATGGTATGACATTTGGGTGATATGAGGGTTAGATGATATTATGGTTAGATGGTATGACATTTGGGTGATATGAGGGTTAGGTGATAAAAAGGTTAGATGGTATGACATTTGGGTGGTATGAGTGTTAGGTGATATAATGGTTAGATGGTATGACATTTGGGTGATATGAGGGTTAGATGATATAATGGTTAGATGGTATGACATTTGGGTGATATGAGGGTTAGGTGATATAATGGTTAGATGGTATGACATTTGGGTGATATGAGGGTTAGATGATATAATGGTTAGATGGTATGACATTTGGGTGATATGAGGGTTAGGTGATATAATGATTAGATGGTATGACATTTAGGTGATATGAGGGTTAGATGATGTTATGGTTAGATGGTATTACATTTAGGTGATATGAGGGTTCGGTGATATAATGGTTAGATGGTATGACATTTAGGTGATATGAGTGTTAGGTGATGTAATGGTTAGATGGTAAGACATTTGGGTGATATGAGGGTTAGGTGATATAATGGTTAGATGGTATGACATTTAGGTGATATGAGTGTTAGGTGATGTAATGGCTAGATGGTAAGACATTTGGGTGATATGAGGGTTGGTGATATAATGGTTAGATGGTATGACATTTGGGTGATATGAGGGCTAGATTAACTGCGGGGTAGATGATATAAAAGAAAGATGATGTGAGGGCTAGATTAAGTCATAAGTACTATATTAAGTCATAAGTACTATATTGATAATCATCAGATAATAATTTCACATGTGAAAGCAACATATATCCCTTATTTATCATTTAGTAGGTCTCAGTTATCGAATATAATGGTTGATTTGTTTCATTATAATGCAAATACTTTTCAGAACTTTATCATTTGACCTATTTGACGTGTGACCTTTGATTACGTTTATATTGATATCTGTATAGCTACATTTTGTAGTAAAATTAAAATTAAAATCATACTGATTGATAATAATAAGACATTTTGCTTGTAACCTTGGTTGACGTAAATGCTTATAACCGGTGTAACTTAATATTATTGTTAAATTAATACAGTACCTGTAATGCTCAGCAGAAGATACATGTCCGCAAACCACGTAGTCCTGAGCATGTTCTTCTAAGTATAGGAATTTAAAAAAAAATATACAGACATACTTTCATCAGATGTTAGATATTACATGTATCATCACCCGATTCCACAAATAAGGTTTATATTTATATCATTACTAAAGACTTGTACATTCAACCTGGATAATTAAGGACTAATACACTTCCCCTGGTTGGGGACATTATGACAGGTGCCACATATTGTTGAAGAAACGCCTATCTTTCCGGAATACCTGTTTATATATCCGGGTTATGTGTCTATGTCAACGGTGCCGTTCCGGTGAAAATAGTAATATCTGAGTTCTTGTTTTTGTCTTCAAATATCGATTTTACGTTCAAAGTTCTTCTTTTGTGGTTTCTGCTTCGTTTTCTTTATAACTTAATTAAATATACAATGTGTTTGTGCATGAACTGATACATTGTATTTGTCATTGTATGACAGTACCTCAATATATATGTGTGTATATACTTAATATACCAACGGCGGCCATTACGGAGCTGTAAATGTTACACATAAATTGGGACCGACCAACATTGTGAAGATCTACATACTGTATATATATTATGACTGTGAAGCATATATATGGTCTACACATATTCAGAAATATTAAAAAGCTTTACAAAGTAACGAGATTCTTCAAATAACATTATGATTAACGTTAAAAATTGATACATAACTTGTTCCTTTTATGGTTTATAAGTTCCTAAGGTATCTCTGGTAGTAATAAATGTGGTAATGGCGTTAATAATGATGATGATACACAACATTTATATAGCGCCCTATCCAATTTGCA
Source organism: Mizuhopecten yessoensis (assembly GCF_002113885.1). NCBI lineage: Eukaryota > Metazoa > Mollusca > Bivalvia > Pectinida > Pectinidae > Mizuhopecten > Mizuhopecten yessoensis. The sequence goes on along the minus strand of NW_018403901.1, from coordinate 307,219 downwards.
AAATTACTCTAAGAAGCTCATATTTAACAATATCGGCATTTCACGCAGTATTCCTTTTATATGCCCTTAACCATGAAACACAAAACATACTTAAGAAATACAACAAAGTCCAAAGGTTTCAATGACATGATCGTTATCTCATGTATAACACGCGAGTTTATTTCTATAAAGCTGATATAATATTAATATCGGTGTGTGTTGGTATTGAATGCACAAACACTTTGTAAGGAAGTTTATTTTTGTGCCATGCACATAAAACAAGAATGACATCATCCATGCCAATTAAACCAGATCACAATTGATCTAACATTATGTCCGTGCCTCGTCTTCCCCTAATGGTGTCTGTTCGTACACTGTATATATTTTGAGTTCTAAGTCTGTATTTGTGTGTTGAGAAAAACATAGTTGATCACCCCTACACACAACATAAAGTTAAATAAAAACGCTGGGTTCACCACCTCAGTTAAAGTGACTATAACCCGAGTACTCTGTAATGTGCATTCATCCTACCAAATGGTGGCTTTATAGCCCTACACGTTGTTGCGTACAAATGTCAAAGATCAAGTTCACTGTGACGTAACACTTTAATATGCATACTGGATCATGCTTCGTGTTTAAAATTGCTTTATGTTTTATAGTTGCCAAAGCCACGCTGCACACCGTAAGAACAACAAATCAGGTGAATTTAACCTATCATATAAAAAGGTACTTGGTTTGTAGCCAGTGTGACGTAGTTACAGATAAACGCAAGAACAACAGAATGACGATCAGTAAATAGCGAAAATTGTAACACCTGATATTTCAGAATAAATGGTCCAATGTTGAAATGTCTTTGACTTATGAGGAAATATATAAAATCTTCAAAATGAACTTTTGCAAAATGTCTAAAATTTCTGTCGTGATATGTGATAAAAATTGCAAAATGAAATAAGAACGGGACAAAGAGGATACATTTAAAAAGGGAAAACAGGGTTTATAAATGTTTTCAAATATTGAAAGTTAAAACGCTTATGGACATTGAATATGATTTGGCATCTGAATTCAGTTTTGCTTTAAAATAGGAATCATTAAGAATACATTTGGCCATTCCAAAATAATGTATAAAAAGGACTGAAAGAAATCAACAATTCAACACAGTACTTAAGCTAAGTTCAAACGTTTTGTTCAAAGTCTAAATATATGTAATATTTGTAAAACGTTTGCATGAACGTTTTAAAATCCTTAACATTTGCATAGATTAAGATACTTTTTTTCCCATTGCGAACATTAAAATTTATATCTAGAGTCAAACATAGACCCAATGCTTTCACAATTTTTTTTTATCAAGATCTCTCCTCCTATTATAAGGTATTTATTTAATTTTTCTTCAAAGAAAATATACAGTTCGGCAACTATTTCTTACCTTTGCAACAATGATGCACCTTTCCAATATTTTTCTGCAATTGCTCACAATCTGATATATCTCTACCAGAGTGTTGCGATCTTCAGCAAAAAGTAACGCGTTTAATTGTTTTAAAACATGGCGGATCAATAAAACATGGCAAAAACAAATCTTTGGTCTAAAAATCAACCTGGTGAAACCCCAAAAATTACGCCACACCAACTCAACGTTGGCGCATTTATTACGCTGTTGCCTGTCGTATTTGGTAGATATTAATTTAGAACATTTTAATAATATTTCCTTACATCGAATATGATTTGAATTTATGTGATTGTTATGATTGACTTACCATGTCAAATGCTTTAGAAAAATAATTATACCCAGTATTTTAACATGTTTCGGTCCATAACTTGTACATTACGGCTTCTGAATTTAATAGGGGGTTCAAAGCTTAAATGTCAAGGTACAATAACATACCTACCATAACCCGCACATTTAAAACTTCTTATGAATGTTATGAACACAAAAATTAAAGGCCGTACATCTTAAGGGGTTCACAGTACAGGTGTCTTGGTCTCTTTATTTGGAACAACGGTTTTGATAACAACTTGAGGATATTTTGGACCTATTCTTTCAAACGTTTCAATCGCAATTTCTCATGCTTGGTCCAGGAACTTGAAGTCTATTACAAGATAACGAAATGGCTACAATTATCTAACTAAACATTGATTAAAGTGGGGTGCAAGGGTATATGTTAACCAATGGCGTACATTTCCAGTTAAACTATGTATAGTGTACCTTAAACAGTTATTTATTTATTTGTTTAAGAAAGTTCTCACATGTTAAATAATTTTTACGGTGCATTCCAAGCCTACATTACACTTATCATGTTGATCTTACATAGCACACTATTATATCATATGGCAATTACAGGAATGTAACTGCAATCGGAAAATAACAGATGTGGTCACATGATACAACTTTCGAGGGTCCCGCCGTTCTGTTCTCATTGAGACGAAATCTCGTAATTCTTGCAACTTAAAATTCCCTTCATGCAGAAAGAATTATATCCTAATGGGGTTGCAGTTATTCCACCATTGACTTAGTTTCGGAATGTTCCATGACAAATTTGTTTGAATCCATTTATGTATAAGTAATATTAAGTTAATCCTTACTAAAAAAATGATCTGTCAAATATAACCCATATTCATCCTTTTGCACCCGGTCGCCCCTTCCTCGGGAAGTATATGGGGTAGGAGTGGACAGGTTTTAGATCCACACATCCTTTGTGTTTACAAATTGAATGTCCTCAGTCTATGAATGAACCGTGAAAATACCTTCAACGCAAAAGAGGTAGTCTGTTTAAGATTAACCCTTGTTGTTTTTATCCACTTCTTAGCACACAGGGTCCAAGTGATCACATCCTTCATTTAGGGAAACTTAAATTTCCTTGGTCAAATTAGTCAATTTTATTGCATTTCAATAGTAGTCTTGTAAATGAAAATGTCATGGCGGACGACGGATACTGCGTCTTGGTTAACGCTCACTATCTTGGTTAAAGCTCACTATCTTGGTTTAAGCTCACTATCTTGGTTAAAGCTCACTATCTTCTTTAAATATTGGAAGAAATGGAATTAAGCTTTCCCCAAAGTGTTATAGGTTAATTCACTCTCTTTACAACTTTGGAATAAACAGACCTAATTTTAAGCTAACAATGTTATGTTACAGCACACAAGCTGCTCGGTCACAATTCATTGCAATGCCATTATAAATACGAATTACTTTTGGTAAAACCTCGTTGTTTTGAAAATTGTGAAAAGGACTAATTCAGTCGAATTAGATAATCATAATAAGCGATATCGTCACTCATTGTTGAACTTCTATTTAACCAATTAATATTTGTTGTTGTTTTTATTCCTCACAAAGCAAAAACACGACTGTATAAAAGTTCTACATTTCAAGGAGAATCGTCGATAATACAATAATATAATATAGATAATAATGTCATTCCTTAATGCTGTATATATTTACAAATAAATTAAGTTAAATTGGAATGTAATAATCCTTCGGTATCTTATCGTTATAAGGACATTGACTCAGTAAACTTTATTTAATCTCAATTCATCCTAACCCAGACCGTTTCTTCGCCACCTTGTACTATATAGTATAATCTGTAGACCTGTACACACAGCTAGGTAAATATAACAAACAAAGTTTATTAAACAGACATGGTATTTTCAATAAAGTACATTTGATATCACAGGTGGAAGGGGAAAGAAAGACATATGACAATAGCAATTTTAGTTTCACGTATCACTGGAATTTAATACAAACTTATGGGACAATGAGGTATGATGATGCCATAGAAATTACTGTTAAAGGCGTAGAGACATATTGATAGGTCCGCCCGCCTTACATCTAATCTAAAAATCCATACGAAATTGTGGACTTCAGTTCCATCTAGTATATCATTTGAATTTATTCACAAATACAAAATTTGGTAACGATCACCGTCAGCTTACATGAAATGGAATCTTGCGGAACGTAATGTATACATACAGTAAGGAAAGTACGTAGGTGACATGATCATGTTCATAACATGTTGGTAAAGATATCAATAAAGTTATACGAGTATACGTCACAACACACAGAATTCACTCAGTGATAATACATCCCATCTATAGTCAATATAATTGTCAGTGATATGGCAAAGACGTTATCAGAGATAACGTATATACACAGATATGTACAAACTGACGAACCATATCAATGAGTACTGTTCGGCGCACACATGTGGCGTTTTGTTTATATGTTCACATCATATCCAATCCGGTCACGTGTTTTCATCGGTGTTCCGGATTTCGAATCTTCTGCATTATTTGTGCTGGTAACTAGAAGCATATCTTCACTGAGAGAGTAACCAAAAAATAAGTTAAAAAATCCTAAATGACAAATCGTTTACACCACGATTGCAGCTGTCCAGCGCTCATAAAGGTATACGTATAACTGTTTGTCTTAAACCGACTCATTATTACAAAGTTTAACGTGGTTAAGACACACATTTGCACCTCTAATGTTTCAGTCACATTTTTTTTTTAAATTCAAAGGTATGTATAGACCTTTTGATAAGTATACGCTACACAATTGTTAAATACTGTGAAATGTCAATCACAAAACACGCAGAGTATTATGATGATTACAAGAAATTACACGCATGGTCATTGGCTTTGACCATTGGCCACTTGTTTTTACACCTTGGAGCATTAGTCGAACATGTCCAAACACACTAATGATCAAGTAACAATATAAAATGACCTTGTTTCAACACACCAGCGTAAATGAATAAGGAATAAGTATCACAGATGTCTGCTTGGATGTTTTCATATAGAATCGTCAGCCATTGTTTGTGATGGGCGGAAGAGGATGTTTGTCCGTTTGTGGTGCTGTCACTGGGGCGATAGGCTGTACCGGTAAAGGTGTTAGTCGGTTGTCAATGTCAGGTGATCCAATCTCGAGGGCATCTCGCGGGGACATCGTTTCTATAACACATTCTGTAAGAAATATAACTTACAATATTCAAATTTCGTGGTAATGAGTGAAGCTTTCAAATATTTCACATCGCCAATATTCCTTATGATAATCGCTAATTCTTCAAAGATAATATGTTGGTTACAGTATAGACATTGATTCATTCTGATTGATGTGCTAGCAATTGAAATTGGTGACGATATGAACACAGTGGTGCTCAGTAACTTAGATATATTTTCATCGTAAAAAACATATAAAATAAGTGATCTTTACATCTGTTTATCATTAAATGAGATTGGTTTCTTGTTTTACCCGGAATAAACTTGGGTAGGTATCAAAATGTAATAAAGATAATTTCATAAAATTTGTCGTAATTTAGGTTGGCAATGATGAGGTAGAAAGACAGAATTACAAAATGAAAAGAGGAAAAAATATGGATGTTGTTATTCAGTCAAGGGTAAGTACAGAAGTAGGTCACACATTAACAGTAAATGCTTTTAAGGTAGGAACAATATATACCAATATACAGACGCATACAGGAAAGTATGGGTTAAACATAGACTTATTTATCCAGTTCAGGATATTGGATGTTAAATTATATATTTTGGGTATCATTTTAAAGGGTCTGATTGACTGGTAATGATATATGCCGTAGTATTTATTACCTGGTTTGATCAAAGACTCGGTTAAATCAATACCATGTAAACGTGCGACGTTATAACAATGACAGTAATTGGCTTGTGATTTCTATATTTCTCCAATACGTATTATCATCGTCATATACTAGTCCATTGGTACATTGTTGTACCAGGAGATTACTACTCCTCTGTGGAGCCAGGCGTTACCAAACCCTCCCTCGTTAATGACGTGTGTATTGATGTACAATATATTGTTAAAAGGAGATGTAACGTATAGTCATTATCCACTGATGATTTATTCCACTGTCTGTGTTAATATCAATAGTCTGGAAGTTTTCCGGTTTGCTAATGACACCATTTCAAAGATCAATTTGTCCATTGAAATTAACAATGCCTCTGACCAACGTTACATCGACGTTTCGAAACAGAGAAATGAAATTAAAAAAAATGGTTCAATATTGGCAGAAAGTATGCTAACATCATGAGAGAACATGACTGTAATAATAGACAAGCCTGTTCGTATATGTTATGTTTAGAATGTAATATCATTTTACGTTAATGCATAGAGTGTTCAAGCCGACAAGTAAAAACATGACTCAACAGGCAAAGCACTGCCATAAATTAAAATATAGAAAGTAGGCAAATTGGGCATTGTACAAAAATCCAATACAAATGACAAATTCAAAAGCAAATGGACAAAATGAAAAAAATATGACCTTCTCGAATTTCAAAAGTATTTTATAAAGCAACATCACAACGATCTACTAACGTTAATATTTATCCTCAGTAATTATAACCGTGGAAGGAAATGTCCTTCAAATGGATTAGGAAAGAGACTTGATATTAATCTGTGTTTCACTGACATGTAGATGTCTAGGGTTTGCATAGAGTCGATTTTCGTATACATTAAATGTACTGTAGTATCAACGCTACCTAACTACCTCTCTTAGACACCGTACAACCTCAGGTACTTATACTATATAAACATTAAATGTACTGTGGTATCAACGCTACCTAACTACCTCTCTTAGACACCGTATAACCCCAGGTACTTATACTATATATATAGTAAATGTACTGTAGTATCAACTCTACCTAACTACCTCTCTTAGACACCGTACAACCTCAGGTACTTATACTATATAAACATTAAATGTACTGTGGTATCAACTCTACCTAACTACCTCTCTTAGACACCGTATAACCCCAGGAACTTATACTATATATATAGTAAAAGTACCTGGGGGTATACGGTGTCTAAGAGAGGTAGATAGGTAGTGTTGATACTACGGTACATTTAATGTATATATAGTATAAGTTCCTGGGGTTATACGGCGTCTAAGAGAGGTAGATAGGTAGTGTTGATACTACGGTACATTTAATGTATATATAGAATATGTACCTGGGGTTATACCGTGTCTAAGAGAGGTCGTTAGGTAGCGTTGAAACCACAGTACATTTAATATATATATAGTAAATGTACGGTAGTATCAACTCTAGCTAACTACCTCTCTTAGACACCGTATAACCCCAGGTACTTTTACTATATATATAGTAAATGTACTGTGGTATCAACGCTACCTAACTACCTCTCTTAGACACCGTATAACCCCAGATACTTATCTTATGTATGCATTAAATGTACTGTAGTATCAACTCTACCTAACTACCTCTCATAGACACCCGTATAACCCCAGGTACTTATACTATATATATAGTAAATGTACTGTAGTATCAACTCTACCTAACTACCTCTCTTAGACACCGTATAACCCCAGGCACTTTTACTATATATACATTAAATGTACTGTAGTATCAACACTACCTAACTACCTCTCTTAGACACCGTATAAGCCCAGGCACTTTTACTATATATACATTAAATGTACTGTAGTATCAACTCTACCTAACTACCTCTCTTAGAAACCGTATAACCCAGGTATTTATATTATATCCAGTTAATGTACTGTGGTATCAACTCTACCTAACTACCTCTCTTAGACACCGTATAACCCCAGGTACTTACACTATACATATAGTAAATGTACTGTAGTATCAACTCTACCTAACTACCTCTCTTAGACACCGTATAACCCCAGGTACATATTCTATATAAACATTAAATGCACTGTGGTATCAACTCTACCTTACTACCTCTCTTAGACACCGTATAACCCAGGTATTTATATTATATCCAGTTAATGTACTGTGGTATCAACTCTACCTAACTACCTCTCTTAGACACCCGTATAACCCCAGGTACATATTCTATATATACATTAAATGTACTGTAGTATCAACTCTCCCTAACTACCTCTCTTAGACACCGTATAACCCCAGGTACTTTTACTATATATACATTAAATGTACTGTAGTATCAACTCTACCTAACTACCTCTCTTAGACACCGTATAACCCCAGGTACTTATACTATATCCAGTTAATGTACTGTGGTATTAACTCTACCTAACTTCCTCTCTTAGTCACCGTATAACCCCAGGCACTTATACTATATATACATTAAATGTACTGTGGTAAACGCTACCTAACTACCTCTCTTAGGCACCGTATAACCCTAGGCACTTATACTATATATACATTAAATGTACTGTGGTATATCAACGCTACCTAACTACATCGCTTAGAAATCGTATAACCATAGGCACTTATACTATATATACATTAAATGTACTGTGGTATCAACGCTACCTAACTACCTCTCTTAGACACCCGTATAACCCAAGGCACTTCTCTTATGTATACCTTAAATGTTCTGTAGTATCAACGCTACCTAATTACCTCTTTTAGACACCATATAACCCCAGGCATTTATCTTATATATACATTAAATGTACTGTGATATCAACGCTACCTAACTACATCTCTCAGAAACCCTATAACCCGATATAAAATATATATTGTAAAAGTTGCTAACGTACAGATTTACTTGAAAATGGAAAAGTTTGTTCTTTTTTTCTGAAGAAACTGCTTAATGATAGTGAAAGCGCAAAGAAGAATAGCGCAAAAGATCGTTTGGTATAAAACAGTCTGATGCTGCACAGGTTCCTATATTGAACTATAGCGAGGAACAATCAAACTTTGCTTACATTTTGAACCTTAACTAATAACAAAAGTACAACAAACCACACACTGTTAAGTTTTTTTAACATAGTTGCCAAGCTGTAAGATAACTGAAGCTATTGCGACACGGTGTAATGATGACTTGTGGGCCCTTGCCACACCTCGAGTGCCCTTGCCTGCCCCCTACTTAACAGGTACTCGTGGTGTGTGTGTTACCAAGGGTAAACAAAGTACGACAGTGCTAGCCACATAATGACAAAAGCTTGTCATCAACGACTTCCACCTTTATTGATAAATCAAGTACTTGACTATTTTCTTTGACCGCGGAGCTTAATTGGCCCTGTGTACACTTTGTTGTATAGGAATTAAAGTTAGACCGCCTCATTGCAAATCTAAAAGTTCGTGCCATGTACCATGGCATGTAGTTTAGAAACTGATTGTTAAATTAGTGTTTGCCTCTTCAAGCGTTCAATATAATACGACCTTGCAATTGATTGTTGATGAAATAAACGTTTTAAATACATTTACAATAAGAATCAAAACTATACACAACAATACAAACAGAATCAATATAGCGTACTATGTAAGATTGAATAGTTTTCGGTTTGGCCTACTAAGGTGAAAACATGTTATTTGGGTTGGAGTACAACACAGCAATTCCCTCGGGTATGGTATGTTTTTATTTAAAGTATCTTAAAGGGACTTCTAGTGTGTTGAACCATACTTACAAAAATCATATCCAAGGGGTATGAAAATGAAAGAAAATGAAAGACAGAGCCGTCACATAAATGAACAAATTAATGTTAATTAATCATAAAATGAGTTCCTTTTTGTATATGGGGAAACACATTTTTGAGTATAAGTCATAGGCATATGATATAGGTAAACTCCGGTGATACCGAACTATGTATTTGATAATTCAAATACATTGGAACACTATTCTCTTGTATCTTTAAGTGGTTCGATTCAGATGTAATAGTTCATATGATTTTGTTACCATATGCTGTTGAGTCATACATGTACACTACTCGAACATGTTACATGTTAGATGTTAAACACAATTAAATGAAATATGATTCCAACACATTGGTTGGCAAGTTTGTTAATTGATAAACGAAAACATTTTTGTAATCGTTTCCATTACAAAACTGTTTTTTGTCATATAAAGTAAACTATGATGAAATAGTATCTTTATTTATAATGATATTCCAAGGTCACTGTTCGAGTATTGTACAACGATGAGAGAATAATATTCAGATCACGCTCTACGATATATACTATACACAGAATAATGAAAAAGACATAGGCTAATCTAATCTAAGAACATTTCATACTTATTCCAATCAAGAATATATGTTGTCAGAGTCTGTTAATCGCTCCCCAATAACAAAGTGAATATAACACTCATAACGAGATGCAAATTGCAATGAAAGTATCCAAGCATTAAGGCCTAAACACCCTAGTCATATTCATGATGTCGCTGTGTCGTTGAAACTAGACATTCAGTTGTCAAATATCAGGAAATTGATAGACTTCAATGATATCAACTATAACATATTTGTAATAATAATGATTGAGGCTGTGTGAATATCATTTCTTACTAGAAATATATATCGTTTTCATATTTGCTTACAAAAAAATTTCCTTTCTTTTCCTATTTGCCTCACTGAGAACTGCTTTAATGATTATACTACCTCTGTCCTAAATCAGGCCTAAATTTGTATCAGAAAGTGTCCATCCAGGGCGAAAACCAATACTTAAGTATATCATAACAGTCGTTTCCTACCTCTATGCTTAGCTTTCACATGGAATAATTCGGCTTATTATTGCATGCATGTTAAGCTGCAGCATATGATATAAGCTACATTTTACACGCATAAGCAACCCATTACACGTATTTTAGCATCTTTTGACTATCTGCAAATATTAATGGCATATATCGCTTTTGAAAATGCATGTGAAAGAGCTGAGATTTTGTGATACATAATTAACATGCATTGTGACAAAATGCTGATATTGCCGGATCTGAAAAGAGCATTGCTTCTCTTCAAACAACATGCATTTCGTTTAAATGGTTAAAAGAAGCCAACAAATGAATAGAAGAAACCTGATGAACATGCGTTAAATGAGAAAAAATATCTATGTATAGATATAGTATATTCTACTTAATACATAGTTTACCTCCATTAATGGGTGGTAAATATTTCCCTGAAAAAAGATGGATGATAGTCATGATAGTAAGTACCTAGCATAATTCTGAATAAGGAATGAATATACACATTACAAATACGATAGAAAATGTAAAACGACATGAATTTTGTAAATGTGTTGGAGATCAATTATTACATTATCAATGATTTTAAGAGACGCATTAATTAGTACTAATCTGAGGACGTTTTTGTGATAAGCAATAGCACATCACTCGATCTCTAAGGAATCATATAACATATATGTACAGAGGAATTATTTGTCATCAACAATAAAAAGTAATTAAGAAGCTTAAAATAAGCAAACGCTTTCCATACCTTTATATATAAAGAAGAGCTACATTATGGCTGATCTCACGAATTACTTCTGAACGTTAATTTACAATGAAATAAATTCACTGCAACCAGTGACCGACAATATGACTGGAAACAAATAAGCGTCCCTGTTGTCTTTTCCTTCACCTTGACCTTTCAAATGTATACAAAATTATAAACTAACATGCATAAACCTACGCCATACAATCATTGTCATTGATTGATGTGACTGGCAGTCATTTAACCAAACCGGTTACCGAAGTGAGTCATGCATTAGCGGTGATCTTACCTGGAAATCTTCGAATATCAAAAATGTCTTTTCGAAATACACGAACTAAATATACACAAAGGATGAATGTTTATTTAAAGTCCTCAAAAACAATGTCATTGATACAAGATGATATATAAATATGATATAAAAATTTGAAAGGAAGGATTAGAAAGACTTTCTGAAAATGCGTCTACTTGCTGGAGGGAGGGTATCGTAAGGCCTTCAAATGTGCGTGAGCTTCACAATACTTAATATAAAGTGTAATACTCTTTTTATGTAATGGAGGCAATCGTGCTATTCGGAACGACTTTAGTGGTATGCAGATGCCATAATAGGATGAAGTATTATTATATGATAAGATGGCACCTTTAAGGTGGGACGTCCTGTAGATTTATTCAATATTCCAGAAACAACAATAAATCCAGAGAAAAAGACTTTACCTTGAGGAGGCGCCTGCTTCTTTTCTTCGTCCTGTACAACATTTTTCTTTTTCTTGAGTTTAAGACAGATGATGATAACGCCGATGATGATGAGGATAAAAAGCAACCCTCCGATGGCGGCTCCGATATAAAGTCCAATACCACCGCTACTGGTTTCAGTTGTAGCTAAAATTTAGACAAGTACAAAATGCTTCTGTTATAAGGTTGACAGCAAATCAAATAAAGGTTACTCATTTCAATATCATTTCTATTATATCTTTACATCTTTTCATTAAATCATAACCGTTGGAGTTTTTAACGCTGTACAAATATGAGCTCGTTTGTGCTTATATAAAGTATTTCCCTGTAATGTTAGGAATATCATGGCAAAGTATCAAACAATTTATTAAAACAAATAGCATTCTTTCCTCTCCTCAAAATGTTCTAGATATGACTACTATATCATGGTAAGGCAAAAAAGCAAAGTCGTTGCTGAATAAACGTACGTCATAGTGAAATGTGTGAAGAAGGTCCTGAAACCAATCAAATGAGCATACATAATCTAATTACGTTTTTTTGGCTGTTATTATTATCTATAAACAACTTTGACCCCAAACCAGAAGACAATAGAAGACATTTGGACAGTGTCGAGAAATACCATTTGTGTGATGTCAAAATCCGATTTGGGCGTTAGACTTTAAATTTTGCGTTTCGTAATACATTGTAATTTCTATGAATTTGAAAAAATTAAAGGTCCGCATTTATTACAGAGAAAAGCAAGCTCGCAAAATAATGTTTATGTTTCGAGAGTAATAAAATTTGAGAAATATACTGTTCTTCTTTCAAAAAGAAGTCACTTGCTGAACCTAGTAGAATAAAGTCGCCCTGCTATATATATATATATATATATCATTTTAATATATATATATATCATTTTAAATAATCACTGTTTGGATATTATCTAAATATAAAAATAAAATTTTACATCTTATGGTCGTTTTTAAGGCTGTAAAACAATGAGACTAGGGGATTAGCAATACAATTATGTGATTCAAGTTATACATGCGAGTAAAATGTAAATCAACTATCTACAGCCATCCATGTATGCTTAACAATGCATTATATGGCTTACATTTTTTTCAATATTCCTGAACGTAAGGGATAACAATGAACAAGTAACTGAAATAATGGTTACAACTAGGAAAGGATGCATTCCTTGGATTGGTATAATCAGAGGAAAAAATATATAATACATACAATCCGCCTGAAGAAGCCCTAGAAGGCAGAAAAGCCTAAGGGAGGATCTGAAAATTTGTTTTTATTCTATATATATATAAAGAATATAAGGAAAATAGAATCGGAGGAAATGAAACCTTTGTCTCAACACAACTAATAGTAAAGTGTTACCCGTATTGGTCGTCATTGCCAACGCTATGAAACAACAAATCGCACAGAGTAAACGGATGATCCTCCACAGCAGAGAATATTTATAAAGTGGCAATCAATCAATTGATTAATTCCAATATTTATTCTCCAGCATTCGAATGGCGAACAAATCCCGTTGCACTGATTATGTATTAATGACACATATTGAGTTCATATCTTCAATTATTATCAAATTAATATTACTGCTTTCTATAAGATAAACTGATGTGTGCAGTTCGATTACATGCGGATTAGAAGAGGGGAGACATCCGTTGTAGTGAATCACTGAAACAAAAGTACTTAACAATCCCTATACCAACAAATATGCTTAATACACTAGCCCTTATGGTCGTTTTTGTGGCTGTAAAACAACAAACGAGTAAAATAAAAACAAATAAAAATGCGTATATTGAATAATTATAATGGCTTTGATATGTGGATAATTAATCGTCCAGAGGACACAATTGACAATCACCAAGTTAACTGCACTAGGATACCGCAAACATAGTTTTAACATGAATTCGTGCCAAATGAAATAAACTAATTCTACAATACAGCAAACATATGTACAAAGCGCAACATATATTGATGTCGCCACCGCTCAGGTAAATAGCGGTAAATAGCGGTAAATAAACAAATTACAGAAAATACATCCATACATAGAATGTAAATGATTCAGTTAAAAATCGAATGTATATAATTGTGCAATATAATCATTTATAACTTCGTTTCAATATTATTTGAAATTAAGAACTTCACGAGTATTGGAATAACAATGGAAATCAACACCATCTCATTAGTCAGCGTTTAAACGAGTAAGATATACAGATAGTAGAGAGAGAGCTGGGGAATGTGCAATTTGTGAGGCAGAAAAGATTGATAGTGACGAAAATAAAAACAAAAAAACACCACATTAGGGGGCACCATATATGATATTATTTAAGTGAGGTAATTTACCACAACCAAGTGGATATAGGAATTATGCTGATTAAACAAATATAATCAGTGTTTAAAAAGGTAAGCAAACAAGGGAAAAGTAGGATATAAAAGACATGCCTAGTATTTTCCTACAGTAATAAAAAGACTTGGGATCAGTATTACCAGGCTATCGTTTGACTGGAAATGTAGATGGCGAGGGAGTCTGTCAGAGTATATTTATGTTGGCATACATATATGATACTGAAAATCACCTGTGACTCGAGAAACATGATGCGATGGAATGAGTTAGACTCACTCATATAAACCCGACGTAAACAATTTCAAGATATACTTCTAAAAACGGAAACATAACAAACCATTTATTTCAGGGAGTAACCTGGGACAACAAGTTATTTAAATGTCGAGAAATAAATGCAAGTTTACATGCGTTCCCATTGGTACGCGTATGGTCGAATAATTGATTCAGTGCAAATCACAGTTAAACTTGCAACTTTCAGTCCATGTTTGGGTAGGGACTTGGGAGTGGTTATGAAGATGTGATATGGAGTTGTGAGATCAAACATACGTTTGGTTAAAAGTGGTATACAAATCAAGCACACGCAAAACAGAAAAAACCCGAAAGGTGATAGTAAAACAACAAATGCTCCCTACATGATGTAGCACTGGCCGCTGCGGACGCTGTGGAATAGCAAAAAATACAATCCAGAATGAACGGGAAAGTCGACTTCAATCTTAATTAGTGATAAATGGTAGTTAATGCCGAAGAAAACAAACATATAATTCTTTTTAAGATACTCATTGATGAAGCTATTACAGTTGGAGACAGACTTAACGGCATGTATCACGTGATAGCGCGTAAGGAGAAGTGATGTTACTAGATAGACAATCGAACCGGTTTCATACTTAACAATACTTCATTCATGTCATATTAATCTAATAATAGGTTAAATCACAAGCGTATAACTTATCATGAAATCAAAAATCGAAGCACGTCATTGATTCGATTTATATGATACTTTATAAAAGCGAATAACTAAGTACGAAATTAGGTTAAAAAGGACGTCAATAACTTGATGGCTGTGAAACATGTACTTAAGAAATAGTTTATCTGGGTTGAGAATTATAGCATAGACTTGATTTTGTTAAGGGTTGTATTTAAACACTTTATGTCTTTTATTTTCAACGTTATACTCTTCTCTTATATATCCCTTAATATCACCAAATAATCATATATATATAATGGATGGATCAGTTCTATAGTTTCATAACGTGTAATGAATAAATGGCATCATGTTGCTAGCAATAACCAAACGACGCTACTCTTAAATGAAATCGCAAGTATGTTAGACTAGGGGGTTAGTAATACAATTATGTAATTCAAGTTATACATGCGAGTAAATCAACTATCTACAGCCATCCATGCATGCTTAACAATGCATTATATGGCTTACATTTTGTTTCAACAGAATATTCCTGAACGTAAGGGATGACAATGTACAGGTAACTGAAATAATGGTTACAACTTGGAAAGGATACATTACTTGGGTTGGTATAATCAGAGGAAAAAATATTAAAAAAATATATATATAAAGAAAATAAGGAAAATAGAATCGGAGGAAATGAAACCTTTGTCTCAACACATCTAATAGTAAAGTGTTACCCGTATTGGTCGTCGTTGCTAACGCTGTGAAACAACAAATCGCACAGAGTAAACGGATGATCCTCCACAGCAGAGAATATTTATAAAGTGGCAATCAATCAATTGATTAATTCCAATATTTATTCTCCAGCATTCGAATGGCGAACAAATCCCGTTGCACTGATTATGTATTAATGACACATATTGAGTTCATATCTTCAATTATTATCAAATTAATATTACTGCTTTCTATAAGATAAACTGATGTGTGCAGTTCGATTACATGCGGATTAGAAGAGGGGAGACATCCGTTGTAGTGAATCACTGAAACAAAAGTACTTAACAATCCCTATACCAACAAATCTGCTTAATACACTAGCCCTTATGGTCGTTTTTAAGGCTGTAAAACAACAAACGAGTAAAATAAAAACAAATAAAAATGCGTATATTGAATAATTATAATGGCTTTGATATGTGGATAATTAATCGTCTAGAGGACACGATTGACAATCACCAAGTTAACTGAACTAGGATACCGTCAAAATAGTTTTAACATGAATTCGTGCCAATTGAACAAAAAGACACACTGGACTCGATCAATAAACTAATTCTACAATACAGCAAACATATGTACATAGCGCAACATATATTGATGTCGCCACCGCTCAGGTAAATAGCGTAAATAGCGGTAAATAGACAAATTACAGAAAATACATCCATACATAGAATGTAAATGATTCAGTTAAAAATCGAATGTATATAATCGTGCAATATAATCATTTATAACTTTCATTCAATATTTATTGAAATTAAGAACATCGCGAGTATTGGAATAACAATGGAAATCAACACCATCTCATTAGTCAGCGTTTAAACGAGTAAGATATACAGATAGTAGAGAGAGAGAGCTGGGGAATGTGCAATTTGTGAGGCGGAAAAGATTGATATTGACGAAAACAAAAACAAAACATCTCCCCATCAGGGGGGTACCATATATGATATTATTTAGGTGAGGCAATTTACAACAACCAAGTGAATATAGGAATTATGCTGATAAAACAAATAGTATCAGTCTCCAAAAAGGTAAGCAAACAAGGAAAAAGTAGGATATAAAAGACATGCCAAGTATTACCAGGCTATCGTTTGACTGGAAATGTAGATGGCGAGGGAGTCGGTCAGAGTATATTTGTGTTGGCATACAAATGTGATACTGAAAATCCCCTGTGACTCGAGAAACACGATACGATGGAATGAGTTAGACTCGCTCATATTAACCCGACTTACACAATTTCAAGATATACTTCGAAAAACCGAAACATAACAAACCATTTATTTTAGAGAGTAACCAGGGACAACAAGTGATTTAAACGTCGAGAAATTAATGCAAGCTTGCATGTGTTCCCATTGGTACGCGTATGGTTAAATAATTGATTCAGTGCAATTCACAGTTAAACATGCAACTTTCAGTCCATGTATTGGTAGGGACTTGGGAGTGGTATAGAAGATGTGATATTAAGTTGTGAGATCAAACACAAGTTTTGTTAAAAGTGGTATACAAATCAAGCACATGCAAAACAGAAAACCCCCAAAAAGTGATAATAAAACAACAAATGCTCCCTACATGTTGTCGTAGCACTGGTCGTTGTGAACGCTGTGGAATAGCAAAAAATACAATCCAGAATGAACGGGAAAGTCGACTTCAATCTTAATTAGTGATAAATGGTAATTATTGCCAAAGAAATCAAACATATAATTCTTTTTACGATAACCATTGATGAAGCTATGCCAGTTGGAGATAGCCTTAACGGCATGTATCCCTTGGAGGAGAAGTGATGTTACTAGTTAGACAATTGAACCGGTTTCATACTTAACAATACTTCATTCATGTCCTATTAATCTAATAATAGGTTAAATCACAAGCGAATAATTTATCAGGAAATTAAAAATCGAAGCACGTCATTGATTCGATATATATGATACTTTAGAAAAGCGAATAACTAAGTACGAAATTAAGATAAAAAAGACGTCAATAACTCGATGCCAGTGAAACATGTACTTAAGAAATAGTTTATCTGAATTGAGAAATATATACTTACGGCAGGTAACTGTTTATCCCGACAAGGAAGGCACACATAAAGAAAAACAATATATTATTAAAGCGTTGATGTCATACACTTGATAAAATGTAACAAATTATTAGAAAACCAGGTAGTTATAAAACATACTACCAAAAGGAATAAAAACAGATTTGTTTTTCATCGTTTTCTTTTCAATTATATATTTTGTCACGGCATCGATTGGTGCTTAGATGATAATCTATGTAAAATCAACAAATGAGTTACTTCTAACGCACTTATGAAAGATTTATTCAAAAAAGTAATACTCTATGTTAAGTCAATAGACTGCAGTACATACCATAGGGGGTCAGCGTTGCAGTCATTCCTCCAGCGGGGACAGTAGAGGGATTGCCCGAAGTGCTACAGCTACCGTGGTCAATGCTTAACTGGACATTCGAACCAGAGGCCTGACAAATCTGTAACAGAATATTATGAGCATGTGATTATTATTGTTAATGTTACCTTAAAATTCGATGTAAATACTTGGTGTGTATGCTTTCTGTGTTGTCGAATTATGATTTGCAAATATAATGCCAAAAGCATTACTTATACAATAGTATCTTTACAAAGACAATTAAGTATAACACCTTAATTAAAATTTAAACTTCAAACATGAGTATATTTAATAAGCACGATTTGTTTTATAAATAAATAAATTAAATACAACACAAAGCAGTAGAATATTAAAAAGACCAGAAACAGGTTGCCGTCTCGTCCTTGTAATGGGGTAATGACACTTGGCAAGCAACACAATGAAACATGGATAGGTTGGACATACACTTATATTAATCATGTTTAATAGGTAGTTAAATATAACGTACCAAACATGTAAATCTGTAAGTAGTTGATTCGTCAGTCGTTGCGTCTGCGTTGACCAGGGTGACGTAAGTGTACGATCCACTGACGACTGAGTATACGTTGTACAAAGTACCACCACCTGTTGGACAAAAGTGAAACACTAAAGGTTATTTTTTCAACTATCACATAACAGTATATAGTGTACTCAACACAGGAATCTACTTCATTCTATGGGCACCGGTTTTATCATAGAGGTTTCTAACGCAACACGTATGACTGTACGATGGTGTTGTTAGGTATTCTTTTAATCATACTGCATTGCAAACTATACGCATATTCTCTAGTCTCATGACTGTTGTTTCCTGTTAAAAGTTCACTAACAATCAAGGAAATATCTTACTTGAATATGCCATTACAGTTGCACACTGGGTGTAGTTGAAGGCTGTAATGGTTCTGTCATTACAGTTATCCCACACACTTCCGGTTCCGCATAGAGAACTAGAGCCATCATTAGCTGTATATTCGTACGTGCCCAGCAGGAGAGTTGGAAAGTACTGCCCTACACTCGTTATGTGACCTATGAAACAAAATTATAACGGCATGATATCAATACGAGACCTTAGGTTCAACTATTACATAACCACCTAGCTGAAACGGAAAACTACTACGATTTTTACATGTTGACTGATACTACATTGTATGTCCTTATGTAGTAATAATAGTATTTACCAATCATAACTCATAAAGTATCACGTCTATATATAGAAAAATGATTGAATATTAATATCATGTGTATTAAAAAGTAACAACCTCAGAAGCGCTACCATATTTGATCAGTAATTGAAAATGTTTTCATTTTTATTTTATAACAAGTAAATACTGATGTTAAGAGCCGGTTGTCCTACTTTGCTTGACTAGGGTGTGGTATTCAGCTGTGGACGGACCGGAGGTAGGAGCACAGTATTTGCTGGCCGCCCCCGTTGCGATGGTCGATTCCTCTATAAAAACACGGAATTCTCCCGCATTGGCCTCCGTATCTACAAAGTTATATATAAAGATAATGATAGCTTCGATGCAAAGCATTGTCCAAGGTAACAACGGGTGTTTTATATTAAACATGTTTGCAAAATGTATTATACCTTTGGTAAAAGGATGACATTGTGGAAACAATCATACGTACATGCAGACTTGCCCCACATTCATTAAGAATAAATATTGTGCATGGTCACCAGTTGCTATTTTGCACTTTCACCAGTTCAATTTCAACATATTTGATCGACAAAGAAGAATATTACACTGCCAAATGGACTGAACAACAGGCCTATAGCCTATTCGAGTCCTCTCCATTGGTGGTACAATGTAGATATATGGACATAATGGATTGATATTATAATTATAAAGATTTTGCTTACAGTCAATAATTAATCATTGGAAATGGGTAGCATAGTTAGCGTTAGAACCTTTTTTTTAGACAATATGTGACCATAAAAAATAAATGTACAGTACTGTTCATTTCTAGACCTCGTGCAGCTGATGTGAGATAATAAGATAAATACATAACTATTTAGTAATGGATACAATATGAATATGTACGAATTGACCGATTGAAGTTTTAAACTGCATTCCCTTTATATTTTACACTGTCATCTTTTGATTTTCTTGTTGTCAGCTATTGGTAAATTACACCCACTTATATTTTACATTGGCATTGGCTAAATTGTACTGTCACTCATTTATAGTTTACACTCTCATCGGTTAAGTTTTACACTATCACTCCTTATTAATAGATTTCCCATTGACACTGTGTTGAATGCCGAAGTGAAAATACGAGAAAACAATCGCCTCTACCTATCAGATTATCTGATTCTCGCATCAAGTATACAACGCATAGCATGGTGGATATCCTGTTAAAAGTATGAGGTAGGCAAACTGTAAAGCACTCATATAAAAAATCACTGAAAAGGGAAATTAGTTGCATTAATTTTGACAATGTTTAGTTTTTAAATAAGAAAAACAAAAACATTGTTTTAGTTTGACATGAGAACGAAATTTGTAACAATGTGTTGAACTAAATTTCAATGGAAATTAACATATAAACATGCCGTTGCACTGGCTACTTACTTGCCTGTAGGTAGTATACATAAGAATAAGTGCTGACCTGGGTCCACGCCATGCATATATAGGCGTTCTGTGGCTGTCCAAATAAGTTCACTGTCTGGTCTCCCCTATAATGGAATAAACCATCTATTAATCATTTACGGTATTTGTTAGATAGTTACGTTATCACAATTTTTAATCCACCGTAATATCCAGGTACAAATTCATCAAATTTTATTTGCTTTTTGAAAAAACGACATTCCACACCGTATGAGTTCTTCCCATGACATTTACTATTATCAGCAAAGTAAAACGTTTTCGTTTTTTCGTTGTCTTTTATACTGTTTGAGTATTCATAAAATTAAAACAATTTCCGGAGGGTATTTACTGATTAATCAAATACAATCGACAATTTCCAATTAATCTTTAATCAAAGAGAAATGTCTAAATGTTGAGAGAAACAGAGAACGAAAATTAAAGCTTTTGTTTGGATAGCATATAGGATGATCCTTTAAGCAACCCATCCTTGATTTTCTTTATTACTCTTTAGAAGGAATTGAGGAATACAGTTATAAGTTATCTATATTCATATTTAAAATTAAAACATTAAACGTCTTACAGGAACACTATATAGTTGTTTGTTGTATCCTCTGTCACACATGACCAGCTGGTCACTGTGGACGAATAGGCCGTGACTGACCAGCCTGTTATTGTAATAACATTACTGGACCAAGTTATTCCAAACGTCCCATCAAACTGACTGTCGTACCAGTTGCCTGACCATTCCGAGGATGGTTGTGAGCATGTGCTCTCTAAAACATTAAAGATATATAGAAGTTAAGTATAAACAAAGTGTATGTTGTTTTTCCATGTTACAGGATATGAATGTTAAAGATACTAACAGCCCGTCGTCATTATACCGCATCTAATATCTAATGTTTATGCAAATTAAGTTTCTATGATCATGTCGAGATAACCGGACTGTTGACCATGATAACAATATCAAAAACATCAATTTTTGAGGAGGCGTGCACGATGCAATATTCTGATGCTTCTTGGTTAAGTAATTTGGTGCTGGTGTTCGTGAGTTCGAGGCAGGACAGGACACGAGTCAGAAATTGGTTTCCGTCGTAAATTTTGCTTCTTATTACATATATAATTTAACTATTAACATGCATTTTTCACCGGCTTGAATTTATATTGGTTATTAAACAAGATATATTACACAGTAATCAATAGTAGGCAAATTCATTTTTCAAAAGCAATCACTTAATAAGTATTAACACCAGTGAGGTGTGAAAGATGTCACGTTTATAGTTCATATATTTATATATAATACAGGGTATTATTGCCAATAAATGACGACGAGGGCGCACCATATATCATCCTTTGATAAACATGGTAATTGGATATTTGTAAAAGATATTATTGTTTAATATGGCAATACAGGGAATTTCACCTTTTAAAATTCCAGAATATCCGCTAACAACTCCAACTGGATTTATTTTTATCATACTCAAGAATAACATGTCTCACGTGTTATATGTTTATATACGATATATCTTCGAATAAACCATTCTACAATAGCACAAATTAACAATTAACCATTGTTGTTTTTTACAAAAAAATGCTAAGTCACTTATGTTCTAAAAAAGTAGTGTATAAATTCAGCATGTTGATGTTATCATTGTAATATCTTTGTTGTTGGTGAAAGTGATATATTTAGAGCAGGTCAAGATATAAATGCAAGACCTGATACAGCACAATCAAGATCAACCCACTTTATCATACTACCCGTTAAGGTCGCAACTTGTCACAGCTGATGGAAATATGACATACATTTCAATCAGTCAGCCATGTTGATTACACGGAACATTAATGTCGTTTTGGTAAAAGTGAGTGTATAATTCAAAGTTAAGGTAATTAGTCAGAGCCTGTGATTTTCCTGTGGAGCTTTGATCGACGTACAATACATTTACTCACGTGAAAAATCCTAATGAGGACAACATGTAAGTAATGGTTTAAGGACATGCTATTTAAATCCTGCTATAATGAAATATCCATGAATAATGTCAATTACAAAACCAACATATTAACTTACTCAGGTTTCACATCGATATATTTAAAATAGGCAAAACAAATACAGGTAACGCGTGTGTAAAAAATGCTGGAAAAAAGTCGACACGTCTGACATAAACGTTCTATAATATTCGGTTTTTAGAACTAACTTTGCCTCGCCTTCCTATAGCTGCTGTTGAATAGAGAACATGATTATACTTCCATTATATAGGTAAAATGTATTAATAATTTACATGTACCTGTATTGCATACATGTAGGAAGTATGTATTGAAAGTGAACTTGGATAATGTACAATATATGAATGGAACGTTATAAAAGTGGTTCAAATGTAGGTAGAAAGTTGGATTATTAACTTGAATTTTATAGTTAGTATGTTTTAATATTTAACTTGAATTATAAGGGTAGTGTGCATTGATATGAAACTTGGATTTATAGATAATACAAATTAATAGTTAACCACGATTGATAAGGTAGAATGTATTGATAGTTAACTTGTATTGTATAAGTAGTATGCATTGATAGTTCACTTGAATGTTATAGGTAGTATGTATTGATAGTTACATACGTAGCTTGATTTAATAGGTAGTATGTGTAAATAGTTACATATCTAACTTTAATTTAATAGGAAGTAGATATCGATCGTTAACTTGTATTAAATAAAGACAATGTATAATAGAAATAATATAGAAATATTTCCCTGGAGTCCATAGGAACTAGAGAGTGATGGATTATCGACTTGCAGTATTAAGGAACTATGTATTGCTAGTTTACTTGGAATATTTATAGTAAATTAACGGTGTCATTAAATAACATATCAAATAGATTACTACAAGCGTGGCTACTATATTCTAAGTTATAAAATTTTAAACAAACACTTTCATGTAAATAGAACATGAGAATAAGTGTCTGTCATTATATCGAATATCTATTTATAGTGTCCACACTTAAAGGTTAATAAACATTCCTGATTTTTACTGGATGTGACGCATTCCAAATGAAATACAGGAACTATAACGCAATTTTAACAATTTCTTTCTTATCGTTAGAAGATATCAAGTGATATACTTCAACACTGTTAAAGATACCCGGTTTCTACAACCATCGTTGGATATGTTATTAAGCATGTTATTTCCTTAGGTTGCTTTTTTCAATTCATTTGAACTAGTCAACGGTCACTTTTACCTCTCGATATCGACTCCTCGGTGCTTTGGGTTCTTTGAGAGAACCTAATGTATATGACATTTTGTTATAACACTCGATGTCTGCAAGTGGATGTCAGTGATATTAATTGGCACCCGATTATATCGAGTTCAATGCATACTATAACGGGTATACACTTAATTGTATGGATGAAGCGCACATAAAAATACGACTAAGTCTATACGAATGTTTTAAATTGGAGTTGGGCTATGTACTCCAAATATACCGGAGATATCTCCTTGACATCTTGTTAAACATCAAAAGTTAGCCAAGTAGGCTTCAAAACTGTGTTTATACAATAGTCTAACGAAAACCATGGTTCACTCTCCCCTTAATTGGACAGTAATAATAAGTTTGACACATGTAACTAGCCAGTGATGTTTGAATATCAGAGTACTTGAGTTGGCGAGTGTATACTAATGTTAATACACTATCGGAGAGAAATATAGTGCCAAACAGTGTGAAACGTTATGTTAGCTTGAACAGTAGTTAACTTGTTAGCTTGAACAGTAGTTAACGTTGATTTTGTTAGTTTTGTTTAATAAATGCTTAACACAATGTACGAACCATTATACATACAATGTAGTGATACCGTTCCCTAGGCTTAGGTGGATACTTATTGATGTTTTCTTCTAACAGTTCTTACCTATTTTTCTAAATGTTCTCTAACCTATCTGTACACATTTATTAATTCATTATTTATCAAATACGAATTTTCAGGACAATTTTCTAATTGGGTAAGATGTACCCGAACTCCTTAAAATTATTACTTTATCATAATCCAGTATTCATAAGTTTTCTATCAAGCCCAAATATTACGTGTTCACACGAATTTTTAATTATTCTTGCAATTAATCACTTTTCTTTCACAAGATCATCATTCAGATTAGCCTTATTCCTCGGCTATTAACGGACGGCGTTTCAGACTATCGAAACGCTATGTACATCCTCATCTAGACTATGTAATAAATGATGTCTGTGATATGAACATTACTCAAATAACTTCAACAAATTATATTTGCAACATTTCAGGATATTGATCTATCGGTCTTGTTCTATATACTTCACTTGCAACCTGCAACATCTGCTGATACATAACTATGTACAGCTGTATTATACATATATATCGTATTTCATTCTCGGAATGCCTACCTGGATTTTTGTTTAATCACATGGTTCAATTTGTTTTGATATAGAAATACTGCACACCTAGCTTTGTTTTATACTGTAAAATGCACCAAGGTTCATACCACACCGCTACGTATTGCGTGCCATTGGTTACAACTACAGGATCCAGAATGGCCATATTACTTAGGGGCACTGATTCCATCTAGATAACATAGCCTTGTAGGGGATAACAACGTGTTGAAATGAGTTATATAAAACACTTTCCACCATTGTTCATTCCGTACGTTTGTTATGGAAACAGTTGGTAACAAAGCAATAGTGTAGGTACTACATATTGTCTAGGCATTACACGGCGTGCAATACCTCCACAGAACGTCAGGTACATGCATGTACCTGTAATGTTACCGTAGTCCCTTTACACAGACACAGCGGAAAACACAAGGAAGGCACAGACACGGTATCAATACGGTGAAAAGCTTTAACATGAAGTGTACAATCAGCTGTGATCCACACACGCCTTCGTCTTTGTTACGGTGTAGATGTGAAGAGAAATGCATGTTTATTTCACACGAGAACAAAATACATATATTATTCACAGATATTATTCTGACTGGTAGCCCACCCTATAAGAGTAAAGTGTGTACGTTTGGTTAGCTTGATTAGAGATTCGTTGTACCGGAGGTCCAGTTAGATGACATCCTTATATATCTTGTTGTTATGTATTGATACAAAACAAGACATAACTATATTTAATAAAATGGCAGAACACCTCTGTCGGTCTTGTTATAATGTGTAACGAATACAACTGAGTGTATGCCGTTCTTATGTCCTATAGGGGGTATATAGGTGACACATAAATTGACGAGATGTGATCAATGAAAATCATCACTGGCAGTGAACACTTACGATAAACAGACAAATACTACGCAAATTTTATGGTTCAATAGGCTTCCACGCGTATATACAAATTAAAAATTAAATATCGTAAGGATTTCAAAATGTGTATATGTATCAATATTATTCATAAAAAACTAGAGGGTTTGGTAAGGGATAGGTTTCTTTAGAACGGATTAAACATGGCATTTCAAATATGATTGTGCATAGTCTAATAGTAAGATCACATATACAAGTGTACATAATCAACTAATATATGCAAGCTTATTATGCTGATAAGATTAACGTGTTGATACAGTTTATTTGAATAAACATTATTACACACGCCTTTCATGGTAAGCTTAGAATAATGAGGTTTTATTGTACCGGATTAGCGGTCAACAGTCTGATTTATTCACCTGTGATCTACCTCGACTTATTTCGGGTCGTCGACTACCTTTACGGGTAGTACCATTTGACCTTATCTTATCTGAATACAGAGAGAGGTCACAGTTGATCAGTCTTGGTCGAAATATAAGAAATTATGATATTGTATCATTATACTTATGTCATTGTGAGCATTATCTTATCTTTCTAAAACCCTCTCACTGTTCATAGAAACGGCACAGATCTCTTGTACTAGGTAGAAACATATCACTACAACTTCATGTAAAAATACATTTTTTATATACATTACTAATTTGGAAAGTAATAAGATATTCATTACGAATTAGGAAAGGTGACGAAGAAGGCCAAACAAAGAAAATATGTTAACTGTTTTGTTCATTTAGGACTGTTTCAAAGTATATATTGAAATACANCCCCTCCCGAGTTCAATAAGAGGAATTAAAAATGACTTATTAGTATGTTTTGAATTTTTGAATTGGAATAGTATCAAAGTATTCATACATGTAATAAATGTTTAGACCTTCCATCAATTTGTTCATACATATGGTAATTATTTAGACCTGCTAGCATACTCATACAACACAAATACATTAATGTCTCTACTTCCTTGTACCATGTAGTATACATATTCGAAATGTGTTGAAGACTGGACTTCAAATTGCTATCAGTACGTTAATGCAATTTAAAGTTATAACATCGCCTATAGGTAGTATAAGTTCCCAGGAGTAGTATGGGCATGAAATGTATGAGTGATATTCGCATTAATTTAATAAATACCCGGTAGAAGAGAGAGAATGCAATTCAAACTCAAACAGATGTTTTTTTTTGGAAAAAACCGCAATGAAAATATCTTACTTAATTGAAGTACATATATGTACATGGTAGTAATGCATTTATTACCTAACCTTGTTCAGAAAGACGCATAGCCCAACCGACTACCAACAAAAACACAAACATCTCGTTTAATTATACTCATAAGTTCGAACATAAAATACACATTTAAATATAAGCGTTAGGTAAGATCACATAGAAATACAAAAACACAAGGCAGATAGACATATTATCTGCTTTTAACTCCAACAAACAAAAGAAAATTGTCCTTATGACTATCCAACTTAGAGTTGTTCGTCCA
Source organism: Mizuhopecten yessoensis (assembly GCF_002113885.1). NCBI lineage: Eukaryota > Metazoa > Mollusca > Bivalvia > Pectinida > Pectinidae > Mizuhopecten > Mizuhopecten yessoensis. Next base: position 279,543 of record NW_018403901.1, on the reverse strand, counting down.
TTTAAAACGGAAAAGAGTTAAGAACGAAAATAAAATTCCTTTTCACAAACAAGAAGAATCGATCCAATGACCTTTTGATTATACATCATGACGCTTATTTGATATTATGATACAGTGTACCTTTCTGCAACACTTATTGGAATAAGCAAAAAAATGTTTTACTCTCTAAAAAGTCTGCATCTCCTATTTTCCGTTGTCTGAGTATAAACGAAATAACATAGTTTATTTTGAAAATAATATTTCAGTACCTGTGTCCAACAGCAAAGTAATGCGATGCTAACTTTAAATGGAAATGTGACAACATATTACCGAATGGCCGTAGATACAGGAAGCCAAACAAAGCAAACAAGGTTATTATTTTGGACTCTTTACTAATGAACTTCAAACATCATTCAAAAGCATATAATACGGACACATCAATTATAATAACATAACATGCCAAAGTAATATATAATATTGTATAAGGGATATCTCATCTTACTTCAACATGTTTCAATGATTGCCCTACTACAGGAATACAGTGCTTGCCCTACTACAGGAATACAATGATTGCCCTACTACAGCAATACAGTTTTGTGATTACCATACGACAGGAAACAAGATCGGTTTAAGGATTAACTAGGCAGCAACGTTATTAAGTTCCCGATACGGTAACCTTTACTGGAGGTAATAAAATATTAGAAAAAGGAGGGTAACATTTCTCAATCAAGTATTATTCTTTAGTAGTTTGAATGTGCAATAGACATACTACACACGTCAATGAGGAATACCGGGTAACGTGCCCGGCGAATGACATTATAACTTAGTTTAGTATCATTTGAAATGAATTGAGTGGAATATAAGGTTGATTGTAGAAACATGTCGACAGAGAAAGAGAGTGATGAGTATTAATACTACTGTCTGGTTGTATTAGGATATGTGCAAATAAATAACAATCGGTCATGCAGTGCTACACACATTCCGGAATCAATTGTCTTTAGATGGAAATGCAGAGATAACAAGTATGTACTCACAAGCGAAAATTGGAAAAATGGGGGACACACAATTTGATAGAAGATTTTTAATGTATACATATTTGTGTATAAAAAAATCATACTCACCAACATAATGTGCCGATCGAAGGATCCATAAGATGAAGCAGGATAAAGAAATCCCTGTCCACATTGTCATTTTTTTTTCTGTCAGAGGAACATCAAAATTTGAATAAAATATATCTTATTTAGAATCAAACGAATACGTCTTCTCTTAAGTCATGATTTGCGTATGTCGTATCACGACAGGCTCGCGCTCCTCGCGTGGTTCTATAAATAGTTCACCACAGGTGACGTATCACTATAGAGACTGCATAATACCCCTGTGGACGGGTGAAGTTAAACTCTAAGGTCTACGACAGGTAAAACCATATACTGTATGTAAGAGAGCACTAGAATGGGACTCCCTGGATTGGTTGTGAGAAGCTGGCGGTCTGCCTACAGCCGTAGTTTACGGAGTTGGCAGCTTGTCTAAGAAAGATCCGTCCTTACCTGCGTTCACATTAAAACGAACAGAAACGAAACGGCCACCGCACCAATACACATCTCACGCCGAGTTGTCGTGGACATTTAAACTCTCACCTTTTCTAATTGTGAAATGAATCGCTAGCAGTGTTACTAGTATGGTGTAGGAGTGATTAGTATCATAATCTTTTATTGGTTTTGTTTAACGCTCCAAAGCCTGGTCAGGAGAGCGGATTAATACGTACAGAACAATACTAAAGGTGAATTTGAAATTTAAAAACTTTTTCATGTTTCCGTTAATTAAGTGGAACGATTAGTAACGGACTACGAGTTCCTGTTTGTTACTCGGTATGGGTTGCTGGAGTTCCCATATCGATGTAACATCGGTAGTAGGCAGTTTGTTGTCGATGTATAATTACTAACCTGTTAAATCAATCAAACGATTTACAAATCCCTATAACGGTTTTATGATAAAATAAAAAACTAGAACCAAACTGAAGTTCCTCAATACTCCTTTGAATTGTCAAACAATACTGTCTGGTAATGTTAAGAAATCAATATCGATACTTCTAGCCACATAATTGTCCAGAAATTTGGCACAATGGCCTCTCCTAACGGGTCCGGATGCGTCACGTCCGGTGTGATATATATATAATGAACAGTTCCAGAGACAAGGACACAATCAATGCGGGTGAAAAAGAAGCAGTGTGTCCACATAAAGCCACTAACCGACATTTACACTCAATGCATACTTCTGTATGGTATATTATAATGAAATAATTGAGCGGGGGAAACAAGCTCTCCTTTGTCGACATGGCTTATAGGCTATAAGCAAGTTCATGGACATATTGTATCGTCACAAGGGAGATGACCTCTATTTTGTATGTAGATAATTTCAGTGTGTCCAATAGGGCAGTCAGGGCCAATAAAATAATTGAGTTACTGTCTTAACTTCTTAATAATCATTATATACTACATACAAATGAAAGATTCATAATTGGACAAAATAGTTATTGAAAACTAGTTGAAACAGCAAAATTTCCGACCCTTTTACATATTATGTATAAATCATAAATGGTGTTGCTGTATAGCTGTGTTATTACCGTTAGGTGGATTGAGCACAACGTGAAGCTGTTGCTTGTTAATTGATTACTAATTATTTCCAATACAAAAATGCTCTGTAATAGAGCACCTAAAACGATACTTCAGCCTTTATAAAGAATACGAACGATTTCTGTATCAATTATTATATTTTTCTAGATATATGTAAACAAAATCAGAAAAAAGATATTGACGTCAACACTGAGTCGTATGCTGTAGTCTCTCTGAAACATGAACAAGAAAACTAGACCACGTGAGTAACACATTGGAGTGTAACCTAACTTACCAGTATATTGTATCGCATATCGATTGTTGAAATAAATATCATCAAGAAACCGAGTAAAAGAGAAGTGATATTTTTGTCAAAATAAAGTGTGTTTTTTTAAGTTAGAATATATTTGGTCACACAAGGAGGCAATGGGGGATTGTGGTGTTTTATTTGATAATGAATTTGTATTGTAAAAAAACATCAGATAGTACAGGTTTACGGTAAAAAAAAAAAATCGGTAATACAGTCAGATATAATTTATATGTTTTATTTGAGTTTGCTGTTTAATTAGCGACTATTAAAGTATGTAAGGGGATGTTTTATTTGAGTATGCTGTTTAATTAGCGGCTATTAAGGTATGTAAGGGGATGTTTATTTTGAGTTTGCTGTTTAATTAGCGACTATTAAGGTTTGTAAGGTGATGTTTTTTTGGAGTAAGCTGTTTCATTAGCGACTATTAAGGTTTGTAAGGGGATGTTTTTTTGGAGTATGCTGTTTAATTAGCGGATATTAAGGTTTGTAAGGGGATGTTTCATTTGAATATTGCTGTTTAATTAGCGGCTAATAAGGTATGTAAGGGTTTGTTTCATTTAAAAACACTGTCTGACCAGCGACTATTACCGGTTTGTAAAGTGATATTGTGGTTGGTGATGTTGTCAGATATGCCGCTGGTATTTGTAGAATGATGATTATTTGGTAAAGCTAACAAACTACCAGCAGGAAGAGGTTTATGAAGTGATGAATGATTAACTCATATAGAGTTATTGTTATTTCCATTTAATAATCAAATATAGGTACCAATGTCGAAGTAAATAATTAAATTGGATTCTATCACAAAGAACGAATGAAAAAATCGTTAAATCCACTTCATATTGTCATTATGGAACTAGTAAATCAAATGTTTGAAGTTATAAAGGACATTGACAACTATAACCAGTTAATGATTATTATTGGGAGTGATTGCAGAGTATCACGGACGTTTATTGGTGTCTACAGATTTATATTGTTTGTCATACAGGGTGTCAATATTTCTACGCAGCTCTATATCCTTTTGTGAATGTTTAGAGTGTCTATATTCATCTCCTTGTTACATTTACATATGAATAGTATATCAACTTCCATCCTCAGTATTTATCTAAGTGTCCGCGTTACCGAATAAAACGAAATGATAGCTGTATGGTGTCAGGTTATTACTTATCGAACTTAACATGTACCTGCCAATTGTGTTGCTCTGACACTTGAATACCGAACATTTTTTTTTTTTAATTTAGAAATCTAGTACACTTCGCCAGCTCTTTAGATGTGTCATTCTTCCAGTGGTATAACGGGATGTAACTGTAGGTGTGCTTTCCGTCCATCTGTATTAAGGCTTCCGACCAAGTCTGTCTGGGGCATACGTCCCATACTATTATATCTATAGTTACCATTTGATATGCAGATAACTACATGTATATCGCAAAATAACAGATCACTGTTCACTTCGGACTGCACGTACGTTTGGTTAATGTCAGATGTGAGCAGATTTTACAACTGTAAAATAAAAACTGTCCATAATTGCAATGTTTACCGGTTGGGGATTATGGATTACAATGGCTGACTGTGGAGATATTAGGAGATACGTCGATCTAGCGCTTAACAAATGCTTACCTTCAGAAGCAGATTCATAACGTACGAGACTTTAAATACGTCGGACAAAAAGGAAGCAAGAATTTTGCGCCGACATAACATGCCCATCAATCCAATAAGACAGTGTTGTTTTCTGATTGATCTAAATTTCAGGTTAAGAGTGTTTTAAGGGTCCAGTTATATTTACTATCGGTTTGTTACAAGTATTTGTTATTACAGGACTGTCAAAATTATTATTGTAAAAGATATTGTTTATCAACATTAAATGATCAACTACTAAATAACGGAAGTGGCATTGACCATAAATAGGTCCAATAGTAATAAAAGAGTTCATTTTCATGGTTTGGACTAACAAATGTAAGCAAACGCACAGTTGTCTCTTGAAACAAATAAACGCTTAACAGAACGATTTTGATTTTCAGATCGTGAACTTTCCCTTTCTTGATAGTAAAACTCTGATCCCCTATGCTAATCTAGGGTAATTACATACCATAGTTGATTCGGTATTCAAGAGCTAGTTCCGAATTTCATGACTTCCGAAATAGATGTCGATTCTTACGGAAGAACTGACAACACAGAGGTTCCAAAGATGCAGATAATTTAAGTTTATTAAGGTTTAAAGTCGTCATCGATCGTAGAGTTGCCTTTGCATGTGTTTTTCTTTTGTGCATTTGTTCATGAAAGAAACTCCTTTGGTAGATTTCTTTGTGCCCGAGGTTTGCCATAACTTGATAGCCACAGTAATTTTTCGTGGTAGTGACACGGTTCATAATATATCATTCTAATCATTTGTTCATTTTAAATTAACGAATACACGTACCTCCTTTTATTTATAAAATTAACTAATTTAAGTGCTGTTTACTTGTTTTTAGCATAAGTTAAGACCAATTTTGGATTTGAACCCTTTTGGCCCCGGGGCATCACTGATGAGTCCTAGAAGAAAGAACCAGTTGTATGTTGAAGCGTTATTCATATATGATATGCTGTATTTATTACCAAATGCTAACGATTTGATAACCTGCGCGTGTCAAACGTTCATCTTGAAACATTTTCTATTTATCATTGACACTTTGTATTCATGTATCGATAATGACACATTGATTTAAATAAAGAAACTTAATATGTCCAACGCTAGATAAACGATACTGCCAAACCATTCCATTTGTCTTTTTTGTTACATCTGTGTATGTATTTCGCAAAGCATATATACACGAACATTGTATATATTGTGTCTTTAGATTACCCGTTCTTCATAAGTCAAAATCATAAGAATAAGTATAGTACTGAAAAGATGCTTTATTAAATATTGAAAAAGACAAAACACACATAATAATTACGATAAATAAATTGTATTATATTTCTCATGTCATATCTAAGGGAAGTTAGATACACTGGGCACAGATTTAAAGACATTGATTGTGAATGATTTGAATATACAAAACTTAAGATTATGAACAGTGATTGTCACGACGCCAATAGTAATTATCCGAGTATGCAGTATTGACTGAAAGGAAGACACTGCAAGAAAGCTTAGGGATTAATTTGGAACCTCAAATAGAGCAGCTCACGAACTAGAAGTTAACCTGTTTTCTGTCTATCATCTCACATTTTGAAACCGATTAATTCAAGTCTAGCTTTGAACTGATTGCTGCAATATTTCATAAAATCATAATTCTTTCAAGGCTCTGAATACAAAAATCAGAAAATGTTTAGTTCACATTAAACAGCGGATAAAAATGGAGGTGCATCCACTTGCTATTTACATAGGGAAGGGTGTTGTTTTCAGTGAATGCGTCTGCCTGTTCTTCTCCTCTCCCTGATTTGGTTGTTATTTACATAGGGAAGGGTGTTGTTTTCAGTGCATGAGTCTGCCTGTTCTTCTCCTCTCCCTGATTCGGTTGTTATTTACATAGGGAAGGGTGTTGTTTTCAGTGAATGAGTCTGCCTGTTCTTCTCCTCTCCCTGATTCGGTTGTATTTGTAAATGCAGACAATGACGGCAACTGTGAGGATCAAACAGATAACTCCCAGCACCACAGCCAGAATGATCAAAGTTGTTTTGATGCTTTCTTCTGTAGCAGGTGCTGTGTCTGTCACGAAACATTTGCACGACATAGACAACAAAATGATATTACATTAAGTATTGTATGATTATTAGATCGTAGCAAGTTACACACGTAAAACTAACAAGAACCTCAGAATAAAAAAAGAAAGAAAAAGAAACATCAATTCATCCAAAACATGACTACTTTTAATGATCAGTTAATATTTATTTTCTATCAATGTTATTTTACAAAGCTGTCGCTGCAATACTATTAGGGAAAGTAATTAATGTATACTTACAACAGCTTGCTAGAAAGAAGAAAATATAACAGTTGAATTTATATATGAAATAGCTCCCTAAAAATGAAACATGAATGAATATAAAAGATGTCTTTTGATACAAAATGCGTTAAGATTTAACTTTATTTTATTCCAAATGTATAATTATATTACAATATTTTTTTATTTAATTGATTCGACTTGTTATTTTTATAAACTTACACAAAAAGTTAATTTGTCATATAAATGAACACTAACACAGAATATCTCGCACTTACACACTAAATTAGAATGTACAGTACATAGATTCCATATTAAGTCTGTATTTCATATACCCAAACACTTAATTACAATGTATTACAATGGAGTTAAATTAGATATCTAAGTCCGTGTTATTACCTATCTATTAAGTAAGTATGTAACGTATAAAACTTACAGGCTTGGTCGTTCTGTAGTGCCGTGATGTAACCACCAGAGGGCGCTATTAGAGGGGTCTGTCCGGACGCACATTCCATAGGGCTGACGCTCACCAGGACATACGTATCGGTGCTGAACAGCACCTGTAGAGAAAGATACTCATTTACTGAGGTATAAATGTAAGTTATATAGCAGTTCCTCTACGAGTGATGGTTGGTACAAGTAATAATGTTTATCTTACCCGAGTTAGAGAATATTCAAACTGTATAAGACGCGAGTTTTATTGAGTGTCTAACATTTTAAAAATTAATATCGAGAGCTAGATAAACAAGATTATCAGCCATCATTTTTTTGGGTATTTTTCTCCGTCAAAGTTAAGATATTATATCTAGAAAAACTAATGTTTCTATTGGAAATACATTGTTCCTGTTTCTGGTAGGGAAAACTATCAAATAGATGGAGGATATCTAACAGTATCTTCAGTAACAATACCAAATGTATTTCACGAAAGAGGCTAATATTTTGAGATCTTTCACGAGTGCGCAGCACGAGATATCAAACTATTAGCCACACTTTTTTAGAATGAATAATTTTCAATATTTCATTGGTAAAAATGTAATACGATGTGACAATGGAAGATGACGTTGCAAAGCTTTGTCACTTTACGTCACCATTAGAAGATTGACTAATGAAATCACGTCCAAGTAATAACATACACTAGTGGGTAACCAGAAATGTTAACCAACATTAAGTAGGTAAATCAAATGATTTGGGAGTGAGGAAACCTGTACTAGTGTTGGGGATAAAAATGATAGGGACACTTGACGATCGAAAAAATTAAAAAAGCAAATACAGATCGATTTCTATGTTTTTAATGTATTGGACAGGTTGTAAAAGATCCGGGGCTAATTCATTGGAGTGACTTACCAGACATGAGAACTGAAAGTACGTGACACCGTCTGGGGTGGAGGGGTCATTGTTATATAGTGTGACGTAGTAGTACCCGCCTGTCGTGACGTCGTTCACACAATACAGAGTCCCGTTCTCTACAGCAACAATAGTATCACAATTACAGTGAAATACCTAAAAGCTGTTAAATGCACACATTGTCTCATCTACACACAAACTGTGAACTTGTTAACGTGACTATTGTATGCGTACTCTTGTAAAACTCATAAAATTGTACTTATTACATTTAATTTTATCTCACTGACTAACTGATTTACTTTACACACATAGATACTATGTCAGAACTTCGACTTGTAACACATATTACAAATGACACCACATGGCTGGAGTAACAAAACATGGCAACATTCTATGACATCATCAAAACATAAAAGCATATCGCTTGATCAAAACAAAATAATACAGGTATGATTTAATTTTCACAAAATATCACTTTCTTATCAAACAATACAATATCAGCGAATCAAGTCTTTAAAAAGTCATAGAGGACATGTCAACATATCAACGCAATATGACAAGATCAGACGACAATCTTGTGTCTTTTTGGTGAGTGTTGGACATGATACTCGTCAGTTTTTATAAGAAAAAGAAATGGGACTAATACAGTTCACCACTAGTTACTTACGTGAGAACATCATGGACTGAGAACAGGTGTCCGTATTAAACGTGAGGGTGCCCGTGTCGGTACAGACGTCCAGGTATGTGCTATTACAGGTCGTGCCTATGTACGTGAACGTACTCTGTAGTACTTCAGGACAGGTTGTCTTATCCTGGGACTCCGAACCTGCATTGAATGATATTTATGTACTTTTCAGCGGCTATTCCAACATAGTTCCTTAGAGTAAGGATATAATGTACGACGCATCAAAACCTGGCGATTATTTAGAAAAAAAATACCACAAAACGGTCAAACGAGAAGTTACCTGAATGTTGTTACCTGCTAGGCTTCTATCACGTCATCGTTAATGTGACGTCAAAATAATAATCATCGCAGGCAAAGTTGATCCAACATTCGGTAAAACTAGAGACCTTCCACAGACAATGATAACGTTAGTATTTAGGAAAATATCACGTAAATAAATATTTTAAATACCAGCCTTTGAAGAGGTTAGGGTATACGTAGTTCAACACTACAGAAATAAAAGAATTACATTTCATTTTTACATACATTGAACAGTAATTTTATAAATTGAGATGATTGACAACATGTAGACGGTAGGTGCTGCTGTGCATATTTGTATTCCTTTTTTTTATAAAAACTTTTATATCAGAGGGAATACCTATATATAATCTTAATACCATTTTGCTTTTAACGAAACTAAAGAAGGGGTGCCAATTTGGGCTTTCTGGTGGCTATCTGGTTATTTTTTGTAAAGATGTGGTTAAGATACTTATAAATACAACTTGGTAAGATTATTGAATGGGTCTAATATGTATTTAGACAGAAAAGATGAACAATTGTTGACATAATTAAGCCAATATATCAACAGATCACAATGAGCCTTTTATCAATTATGTGCTACTTTGTTCAGCCATTTGTTATTACTTGCAGCTTTAGTGTCACACAATAAATAACAATTATAAAGAAACTTTCAAAAATAATATGTAGTTATGTCACAAAGAGGTCGATTGTGATTTTGGGTCACCACTTTTACTACCTCACAACTCGGAAAGGTCTCAAAGCTGACCTTAATTTCATGAAACAAGCTATGTATATACAATGAACTACTTTATCGGTGATAGCTACCAAAAGGCCCTAATTGGAACCCCTCTTTTGTTATTTCTAAATTGGAAACACAACATGAAATGCATGCAGTTTCAAACCTGACAACAAAGCAATGTAGGTTCTCTCCCCGGATGTCGTGTATTCCGTATCATCGCAGACGGCACTGCCTGTCAGTGCTGAATCGGAAGTGGTGACCCGTTCGGTCACACTCGTCGAGACGGTTTGAAGCGCTGAATAATACATATTTATAATACCGCTGTATGAACTTAGACTTATTGGATATTCATCAACTGCGACATATCTGTATATAAATTGTTCACATATGCTGAGGAAAACAACACCTATCATAATTTGCCGTGGTCAGAATGAGAGTTTAGAGTTTAATCAACATTAAATACTGAAACAATAATTGATAAAATGATAGCTAAAACGTTCCAACGTTAAACGAAAACTCAGATTTTTTATGATCGTATAGAGGAGAAATAATCTCTTTACGTAAACTGCCAGGTAAAGATCAGGATTACGTCATATATCCAATATGTTCTTTAAGGTTCAACAGTAATAGAAATCTAATCCAGTGGATTTGGTGCTTGGCTACTTACTTGTGAGGAGGGAATATGTGTACTTAGAAGAGGACTGCTTCCCGATATATAAACACGTGTAGACGTTCTGTGTGGTGTTAAATAGTTCTTCTGACCTAGGAAAATATATTGAACTTAGCTTAATATGTTTCCGCAAATAAAATGTTCGTTTACGCATCAAATATATAATATATTGGTTATTGGTGACGTATATAATCAATCATCTCAGCAATTTGATTAAACTAGCAGTATTCAATCTTGAGGTTTCCATATAAACATATCAACGGGTTTAGTGTGGGCTAAAAGTGAGGCGTTTTCCCATTAGCTGAATATGTAAAAACCATGAGGGTCATTTGACCAAATGCAACCAGCCAAAAAGATAGAATTAAATAACATGATATTTAATGCAATCACTTTGATATTATTCTATCAGACACTCAAATTAATTTCTGAGTTGCCAGGATTAATGCTGTTATGGTATATAAAGTAAGGAACTTACTTCAGTACATAGAAACTATTGTAGGCCTCATGGCAGCCCATTGTATACAGGGTGTTACCGGAAGTTGTCATAGTGGTCTGGAAGTTGCTGATATGGGAACTGTTGGCCGTCCATGTTCCTCTTGAATTCGTAGTCCACGTGTTTTGAAAATCGGTTGGAAACGTGCAAGCTGCTTTTACTGAGGAAAAAAAGACATTGTAACTATTTGTAACAAAACATTTACATTTTATTTTTGCCATCAAACAGTAGACATATAATCAATACATTTACATTTCAATGCTGTGACATTTGGTATTATAATGTCTGACATGTACAATGTATACAACTTGATATACACACTGTGCACAATATCAGTTGCTATACTGTCAATGTCTTAGTCTATTCCTTTAAGTCAATTTGTCTTTCTCGCGTTTAAAAGTATCGATTATGATGGCAATGATAAATGTGTGTTTTACCTTGAAACATGGAGTTGGTGAACATCACTAACAGTCCAAAATACTTGCTAATCCAAAAGGAGTCCGCCATGTTTACGACCATGCTAAACAATTGCACAATGGCACAATGGCTATGAAGGTAAACAGGCGAAAGCTGACACTATTTCTCAATACCGTAATATCGACCATACGTTTTACGTGTGGGGGCTACCTTTAATGATTTTACAGTGAAACTGCAGTCTCTGTGCGAGTGGTACGTTCATTTTTATTTACCTGTCCTTCTTACAGGTATATTCATAACTTAATTCAACGTGTACTGGATTGGCAGGCTGTATAGCATAAAGTAAATTCAATTTACATAGAAAGTCTGCCTTTCATCCCATCTACAAATGTGAACGCTTAATTCTATGTGCTGAATATAATGTTGTGACAAGCAAATAGGTATATCGAAGGTATTGAATATGTGTACCAAGTGTAGTGAGACCGAGGCGGTACCCATAATCACCGGCGCTCTGGTAATGAACGCATTCTGGTCGACACAAAGAACACACGGACAAAGGTTAAAAGGACAAGTGTTTTCACAAAACCCGGAGAGATAAAACCCTGTTTATGTCGTTTTCAGATTTGCATAGGTAGAATGCTATTCCAATGGTTACACAAAGTTAGATCAGAAATTCAAAATTTTATTATATTTAATATTTCTAAATACCACAGTGTCAACATTCAAGGACAAAATATAGCACAGCATCAACACACAGGTACGAAATAAATCACATTGTCACTACACAGGGACAAGGTTACAACAGCGTCAACACACAACGAAAATATAAATAACAATGCCAACTCACATGAAAACAGATACATACTTTAATTTGTCTAGATTGGTCACTACCAAATAACCCTGCCTTTTTTGGTTTTGATATAAGGTCGTGGCATTTTGTATTCCTATGTTGCAGTTTGTCAACACTTTCTAATTGGGACCCTGTCTACACTGGACATCGATGTTGCTTTAGCGGTTTCGCTTTTCAAATCGGTATTTAATATGCACTGTTTATTATTATTTTTTAAATTATCAGCTGTCCTAACAATGTATTGTTGCATACGTAAAACAATCGATTTATTGACATTCATTATTAGCTATTGTAAACTATGGAACACGAAATATTTTCTTCAGTATTTTTATTCTTGCATCAATGTTTAAGGTCAAAGTGTATTAGCTTACGTACACATATTAAAAAGGTTGATACTTAACATAAACATCTCTATATACACAGGAACCTTTATAAACTGACAAGATATGTATGCATACACAAAAATAACGTAATCGTACAACGACGGCATATTTTACTGTAGTAACAGGTAAGAAAACATGCACTCTATAGTCAACACATAGGGATAATAAATACTTAAGCCTTGACACACAGACATAAAGCACATCACTAACACATAACGACAAGATAAAAGACATGAGAAAAGGACAAAGATAGCAGAGCATCAACGCACTAGAACTAAATTATTGCAGCTTACAAAAGGACCAAGTATTCATCAACGTCTAGAAGGCAGGAAAACATGAATTGTAGCAGTATCAGCACAAAGAATGAGTTACAGCGTCAGCACATACGATCAAAGTATTCATCAACGACAAAGAGCAAGGATGCAATTGAGAACAGCATCAACACACAAGGAAAATAAATACAAATCATCAACCTAGCGAGACAAACATAGAAGTTAAATCCGAGACACCGAAATAGAAGGAGAAACATAACTAACCTTACAAATATGGAGGTCGAACCAGATGTTCCCCAATTGAACGCGGTTTTTTTAACTAAGAAAAGAATGTTAGTCAAGTCAGGAGATTGATTAGAAACGTTTCAAGGGAAATTGAAATCCTTCTTGTAGAAATACTACCCAATAACTCATGGGTCAATGGGACGCTTCTGTCAAATATATAATAACTCATACTCTAGATTAGCTGTGACAAATAAACGATATATTTAGGGACAGCATTTCGTCAAGTCGTCAAACAATTTAATAATGAGGCTATTAAAATAAACTGTATGTAAATAGTAATGTATAGAATTGAAAATGGAGTTAAATATTTTTAATTCACAATTTTGAAGTTTAAATGAAATGAAAATAGTCTGAGCAGAGCTGAATTTTCACAAGATGGAAATAGAGTTAAATATTGCTAGTTCACATTTTTGCAATTTAAATGAAATGAAAATAGTCTGAGCAGAGCAGAATGTTCAGAAGACTATATAAATAGAAAAAGGAAGATAAAATACTCCATTAATTTCACTATCAGCATCAAATCAAAGATCACAGACACAACACACCCTGTTATTTGTGTTATAGAGGTACATGTACATGTATAAAACATGAAACCGATTTCAGTATTCTGTACAGGATGTTATGGTTGTTGAATAAAATGTTATAAGTAAGCGATTGACTTTTCTGAGCTTTTATTTCCATCTACGTTGGATTTGTATGCATATATGTATCCATTTTCTAATAGGAACAGGGGATTGCATGTTTTGATAATAGAGTAAGTTTGTAAATTATAATTGGTGCTATATATAATGTTGTATATTTACATTTACATAAGTAGACAGTTAGTTAGAGTGCTCGTACTGATAGACATGACCAGAGATAAGACTTGGTGACCTTACGTGTTGCCCTTTCATGGCTGGTGACATCATGTTGATCGGACTATCCGCCCTTGTACTAACCTTGGCTGGTACGTAAAACATTTTTTTTATGTTTTAACATTTTGACAATTTCAAATACGTTATCTATATTTTATAGTCTGTATTTACATTATGGATGGCGCTGTTCCCGTTATGTCACGTGGCAGGTATAACATTGAAAGATTATTGAACTTAACTTGATACACGTAATATATTAAAAATATAAACTAAGTGATACGTAAGTATGCCATTTAAAACACAGCGTTCGTATACATCAGTCAAATGTATTACATTATACGTAAAACCATGTAAGAAAAGGTTATTTAAGGAATGATTTTTATTTTTTCAACATTTATGAGGTCATAACAACAATGGGTTTTTGGACATGTTTTACATGAATCGCTAACGCAATTCATTCAATATGTCCATAAACCCATTGTTGTTATGCCCTCATAAATGTTGAAAAAATAAATATCATTCCTTATATTTACATTGACGAATCCTTTCAGTGGATCGATATAACAACGAATAAAACAAATAAACAGGGTTTGTTCCTGCTTATACACGGGTACAACGCAGTGGCGAGAACAGTGTTTTTTCGCGGGGAAATGTGACACTATCGTGAGAGATCTTAGCAACCGTCAACAACAATAACACAACAAAATGTAGTACCATATTCAATGTTTATTTGTAGCACAGGACACGTGAACACGTGGATATTTCACAAAGCACAGTTCAATAATATTTTAAGATGTAAGAATTAAGCATCTAGGTCGGTCGTTACGAGTGAGTAGTTTTTGTAGTGTATACTACGCAGTGTGATCAGGTTACTATCAGTTCCCACGTGCTGAGATTCTATGAACACCTGTGTTATGCATTTATGAATGTTTTTTTGTCAATGGGTCTAAGCATACAGAATGTAAATATTACATAATGATATGTATACGTTATAGTCGAACTGTCCAACCACCTCTGTGGATAACATCAACACGTGTCCGCAATGTACGTAGATACTTTATATGGCGATCTTACATGCTAAGCACAGTCGTTTGTTTTTACAGTTGTCTCTGATGGACATCGAAGGAGGTTTCTGTTCGGACCACAGGGTGGGACAACTCTTGGTAGGTTATGTTGTACATGAAGTCGTGTTCGTTTTTTTATATTATTTATGCGAGATAACCTTGTTATTGTATTAATGTATCCTAAAAAAAAAACACATACAAAAAAAACCCAAAAAAACCTCATATCTTCATTTGTAATCCAATATGATCAGAATGCCTGAATATTAAAGATAACGATTTCACCACTTTCAAACGAGATCTTACTTTCTAAATAGACCTCTTATCTGAATTTTATCAATATTTTAGATTATGCTATATTAGCGTATAACTATGTTAATTTTATTGTTTTGTTATATTAGCATGTATGTAATTTAGGCACATGCCATTTAATTGATGAAATACGTTTGCATGAAACTGTATGCAATCTGTGATACTCTTGATAAGATAACTGTGATATAATCTTATATATGTCGATTGCACCAATATACATGTAACTTTTAACTAGCACATGCATTTTTTTAGCAAGATAACCATGTTTATTTATATATCGATTGGGTAAATATGTTATTTTATCTAACACATGTATTTTACCAACAAGAGGAGTATGTGGACGATTAATCTTTGGCTAAACATGTATTTTATCCTCAATAAATTAAGGTCATTATTATTTTTATTATTACAATAATGTATTATGTTTTGTCTGCAATGTTAAATAATTTATGTCGAAACTATTTTTATTATACATTTCACATTTCATAAAAATCCACGGCGTCGCAAATGTACTTCTCTGATATCAAAGTCGAGCATGAAGAGATATTGACCAAAATCTGTTAGCAGTATGTGGTTATGCTCACGTGATCTGAAGGATGTTCGTATTGACTGTGACTTAACCAATGATAACACGGAATTTTTCGTATTCGAATTATGTTTCTTTTAAAAACCAAGATCATCACCATTTTAACATTTTATGCATAAAGCTTATTTTGACATCTTGCTGACCATTATATCCAACAGGTTTTTAATGGGTTATAAAAAAAATGCGACTTAATCAATATATCAGGGCGAAAGTCAAGGTTAATCCATCAATATTTTTCTTCTTGCAGAGAGTGTTTTGCCTGACGAGTGTAGTTATCTGTCAGAGTTCGAAGGTAAAATGTTTTCAGCTACAATGATTATCATCAATATATAGTATACATACCATACACTGGTCCTGTTAATGTGGTAGATTATTGTAACTTAAAAATCAAAATATCACATGTAACCAACCTGTAACAAAGTGGAACAGAAAACAATTCAAGATAAAAAAACGCATTTGGCTTAACGTTAGAGTCACAGAACTGACGCGTGTACATACTCTTTTGATAGTGACGCTAGTATTTTGAGGTTGCTTAGGGTATAATGCTGATGGATATAATGTGTTTTGGTTTGATTTCAGATGTTCTTTCTATAACAAACAAGTGGATAAAGGATGGAGAATATTTATGTGAGTATATTGTAATTCCATACACATACACAGTCCAAACGGATGTTTACCGTTATGTATCTCTTTACATATATTATTACGACAAGCAACCCGCACTGATCATGATGTTAGCAAAGGGTTTAATAGTGTGTATCAGTGCGGTTTTACGTGAAATATTAAGGTTAACACCCAAGTGTAAATAACTCTACTGTTTCTGTTTTATAGATTCCGAACTACTGCGGATTCGGATTAGAGAACTGCGCCACGTGTCTCTCGGTACGTCCGTATAGAGGTCATTACAACACAGTCATGTCCATTCCAGTCTCAACTTACATCTGTACATTTAATTAAAACTTACACTAATAAACTTGGCCTGGTAAAATCCTATATATATAATACAAACTTGTGAGCGTAAAATACATAGCTTATTTTGTTTATGATTGTTTTCTTTCTGAGTACCAGAGTGCCATAGTATTGCATGTGAATCGAACCAATATTCGGATTTTTCCGAAAACGTCGTCTTTGTTTGGCAAATAAAATAAATGTTGTTCAAAAGCTTGAAACTTTTCTACTCTAAAGAGTTGTGTATCAATGACAGCTTTACGTTACGTTTTTGTGATGATATAAGTGACCATGGAACTAGCGTTTCATATTTACCCTGTAAATATCCAACTAACAGTCACACCGATTATGAATATTATATAATTTGGGATATTTTCTACAAATCAATAACAAATCATGCAATTCAAAACTGTGGATCTGTCAGTATGAATAATTTGTATTCAACGATACAAGAATAACAGTTTAGGTCGATTGCAGAAGTACATGAGTGACACCATGTCATAACAATGGTATTGTAAATATTAACTTTCATACCTGTTGATGCCAGCTAAAGGTAATTCATTATGTATGTACTTGACCTCAGTATAAACTTATTATGCTCAGTGAGAAAGAAAATCATCAGGGTTGTTTCAATTATATAATACAGATAATGTTGAAAACGGATACAGATACCTACTCGAACATTGGAAAGGTAAGACTGGCATTTCATATCTATATACTGTTATTGTTCATGCTCTATAAATGAAAGTAATTGAAACGGTTGTTTTCATTAAATAACATATCGATAATTGATTTGGAATCTATGTAATGAAAATAATTTTCTTTAAAGTGAAAACTACAATATAATACAAATACAGGGATACTAGCAATATTATTGTGTATACAATGTATATAATAGGTGACACTTCGCCTTGTCATGGATTTTCTCCCCTTTTCATATTACGCTTCTTCAGGTCCTATTGTCATATGCTACGTATTCAACTTATTACACATAAATGTGGAAAGTACAAACCTTTTACAATTAACTGAATACACACCACTGTTGTCACGACCTACATATACCGGACTGGACAGGATAACATGTATCCCACGCGTTTGTTTGGTCTTGGAAGTGTCATTGACAGCTACCACATGTATCCCACGCGTTTGTTTGGTCTTGGAAGTGTCATTGACAGCTACCACATGCACCTTTGTAACCATATTTCTATATCAGGTATACATGTACCATCTAATACAAAAAAACCTCAGGAAAACATGATATATGTATGTATCTACGTAAATGTTATTCTGAAAAAAGCTGTAATAAAAGTATTTTAACAACAGGTAACAAGTCCACAGAATTCCATGAGGCTATATTGAGCGTCGAATACACCAACCAGTATCACCATAGTGTGTGTCTGAACATGCTGGAGTACCTCATCAACACATGTAAGTCACATGCCTTTTACTTATCTCAAAACATATCCAACAATATACGTTAGATGACACCATTTATTCCAACATCCTCACTGGCTGAATCATGTTTGGGTAGAGGTCCCTGGTTTGTGAAATTGAGTCGGTGTTACTATTTTGAGAAACATGTTCTCTTCATGACGTCACTTCAATTGTAATGAAACAATGCTATCTGCCAAATGCTTTTCTTTTTCCCTTACGAACTGCTTACGCTCGTTTTTTAAATGATAACAAATTCGTTTTTCACATTATAACATGCTAGGATAATTCAACTTTTTTTTTCAGTGAATATATTGTTATACGAACCTGAAAAAGCAGTATCAACCCCAATTCCGTTTCGGTTAATATCGCCTTTTCCGGTTACTTCACTGTAATTCACATAAACATCACACATATGTATTTCGCCACTGAAAATAAAACGTTTCTGAAGATTTAAACTTTTATTTCGAATACATTTACCCTATTTGTGAAATGAAGTTTTCGCGATTCTACATCACATACATGTACCTTATTTTACACAGCTCAATGCGTAATTGTAAATGTTAAAAAAATATACCTTGGTATATATTTGTACCGTATCAGGCGAGACAACTCAAGCAAAAAAGGTAAATTGAAATCGCCATCTTCTCCATTTTAAAATGACGTTATAAATATTCGATAACGCGGATTTCTGTGTATAATTGTCATTGAATTGAACCCTAGTTAAACACTGGAGAACTATATGTTTTTACACCAATAATAAATAGGAAAGTAATAAATAGGAAAGTAATAAATTGGAAAAAATGCACTTTGATAAGCTACAGGATTTGTTTTAGTACCACCTGGAGATAGGAAAATGTCAATGTTTACAGGAGCTATGGATTACGTTTTGGCTTCACATTTTAGTACTTGTTATATATGTGAAGCAGTTACATATAGAAGTTGTTAAACAATAGATATTTGTAATCACAGCCACAAGAAATATTTGTTTCAAAGCAGTTACACTAAAGAGATATAGATAAATTTGCGTTTTAAAGCAAATTTAGAGAGGAAAAATGTGTATTTCACATCCATTGTTTAAAGGAGAAATGTTTATTTTACCGCAATTAAAAAAAAAAAATCTGGTTAAGGTCAATGAAAAACAGGAGACAGGAGGAGTGTAGGTTTAACGTCAATAGAAAATAATAGAAATATCTTTTTTTTACACAAACTATAGAAAAAATAACTATTTCTCTTATATCCGGTCATGTAAGATAACGCTGGCCATGCAGGATAGCCATGCTTGCTGAGTCTTTCTCCAACACCTGACAGATTTATCTCCCGTTTTGCCGGTGCTAGATTTATCTGTCTCCGCCCTAGGGTTGAGACGGGGGGATTCCCCTATTCATAACAATGGCATGACGTCACTTCAACAATACAATGACGTCACGTCAACAATCCATCAACAAATTGCCTGTATGTGTTTTGGGTCCATGTTTACCTTTATTTCACATTAAAATACTGTTAGATATGGGAGAAAAATAATCAATCGCTACTGGTTGTGTAAGATAGAGAAATCTCAACCCTCGGACTAAGATTTTTTTGTCCAGAACTCGGCAAGCCTCGTTCTGGACAAAAAATCTTAGTCCTCGGGTTGAGATTTCTCTATCTTACACAACCAGTAGCGATATATTCTATTAATCTTACATGGGCGTGACGTCACAAAGGCTCAACAATGACGTGACCCTCGGGTGGAATTTCCCTACCCTGCACCACTTGACATGAAATAGTCTTATAGTGTTTCATACCATGTACATTCCTCATATACAAGTTGAAAGAGTTAAGAGAAATGTAGGTATTACAGCAGGTATGGATAGAGATAGAAGAAATGTTTGTTTCATCGAGCAATTGTCAAAAAGTTGTTCTGTGACATTAATGGACAATAGGTATTAACAGTAGAAAGGACATTTCTTTTTTAATTTATTATGTCTTATTTAATCTTGATTAAATGGGGTTGAATATTATTCACATAATTTGATCATCTTTTGTGAGATTCTAACTCGTGTTGTAGTTCTGAAACATCACCAGGGTAATGTGTGTGCACAGTATCTTCGGCTGCCAAGAAATGAGCTCGGACCAGACCCTGTGCAATGTTCCCCAGTTCAAGTAGCAATCACCACAAAATTACCACTGACTACCCAAGTGTTAACCACTACAACTCAAAAACCAACAACTACAAAAATAATACCTACAACAACTATCCAACAACCAACAACAACAGCCCATACACCAACAACGACTACCCCGAAACCAACAACGACTTCCCCGAAACCAATGACAACACAAAAACCAACAACGACTACGCCGAAATCAATGACAACACAAAAACCAATAACGACTTCCCCGAAACCAATAACGACTACCCCGAAACCTATGACAACACAAGCACCAACAACGGCGTCAACATTAACGACGCGACAGACTACAATACCGACAACACCAAACCCGCATTTGTGTAAGTAAGATTTGTTTCATACCGTAAAAAAACAGGGTATTTTTGCAAGTGGTGTTTGTTTTTTAAACAAAAAGGAACCATAGTTGAAAAATTCGTGTATATTGTTTAGCGGTTTAACGTTTTTAAGGAAAGTGATTGGAAACCTGCTTATACGTCTTAAATATCAAGGTTTCGTTCGAATATTTTATACCTATATGCATCCTCTATAACACACATATAATACCTTGTAACATGCTAGCTAGACCAAATTCTGCCACTGTTTACATAAAATACATGTATTATTTTTAAAATAACATATCTGCTAAAGCCAGCAGTTTTAAATGTGTTTTGCACATTTTTGTCAGCATCGTTCTTCATTTGCTGCGTGTCCATGTGTGTACGACCCTTAACACCAACGATGAGTACTCCAGCATAGTCAAAACGGCCATATAGTTCAGTAAAATGTCGTGTTTTATTGGCTTTCTATGTCGATTTCTAATGGAGTTTTCTTACTTTTGATACATTGTGATATATACACATATGTTTATAACTCTTTTACACTTATTTGTCTCTTTCTTGTCAAGCTTGCGCAGTTTGTAACAACACGGACTGTAAAAACGACGAATCTGATTTGCAATACTGTACAAGCCTGAGCGATTATTGTCTTGTCAGCATCATGGATGATGTTGACTCAAGAAAGATTGTCCGCAGGTAAAGGAAAAGTAACTCTATGTTTGTGTAAATTTAACTCCAGGTTTAAAAAAACAAACGAAACATAACTTATATATGAAGATATATTTGTTATAATTAAGGTTCATAAGTAGATGGTCAAATAATAGCTGCCGTACTATGGTCGTTTATGAGAGTAAACCGCGGGGACTATGGTTGTTTAGGACAGTAAACCGCGGGGACTTATAATGGTTGTTTATGTCAGTGAACCGTGGGTACTATGGTTGCTTATGACAGTAAACCGTGGGGACTATGGTTGTTTATGTCAGTAAACCGTTGGGACTATGGTTGTTTATGTAAGTAAACCGTGGGGACTACGGTTGTTTATGTCAGTAAACTGTTGGGACTATGGTTGTTTATGTCAGTAAAACGCGGGGACTATGGTTGTTTAGGACAGTAAACCGAGGGGACTTATAATGGTTGTTTATGTCAGTGAACCGTGGGTACTATGGTTGCTTATGACAGTAAAACGTGGGGACTATGGTTGTTTATGTCAGTAAACCGGGGGGACTACGGTTGTTTATGGCAGTAAACCGTTGGGATTATGGTTGTTTATGTTAGTAAACCGTGGGGACTACGGTTGTTTATGTCGGTAAACCGTTGGGACTATGGGTGTTTATGTCAGTAAACCGTGGGGACTATGGTTGTTTATTTCAGTAAACCGTGGGGACTATGGTTGTTTATATCAGTAAACCGTAGGGACTATGGTTGTTTATTTCGGTAAACCGTTGGGACTATGGTTGTTTATGTCAGTAAACCGGGGGGACTACGGTTGTTTATGGCAGTAAACCGTTGGGACTATGGTTGTTTATGTCATTAAACCGTGGGGACTACGGTTGTTTATGTCGGTAAACCGTTGGGACTATGGGTGTTTATGTCAGTAAACCGTGGGGACTATGGTTGTTTATTTCAGTAAACCGTGGGGACTATGGTTGTTTATATCAGTAAACCGTAGGGACTATGGTTGTTTATTTCGGTAAACCGTTGGGACTATGGTTGTTTATGTAAGTAAACCGTGGGGACTACGGTTGTTTATGTCGGTAAACCGTTGGGACTATGGGTGTTTATGTCAGTAAACCGTGGGGACTATTGTTGTTAATGTCAGTAAACAGTGATGACTATGGGGTTGTTTATGTCAGTAAACCGTGGGGACTATTGTTGTTAATGTCAGTAAACAGTGATGACTATGGTTGTTTTGGACAGTAAACCGCGGGGACTATGGTTTCTATTTCTTCCCCAGTGGTTTATGGCAGTAAACCGTTGGGACTATGGTTGTTTATGTCATTAAACCGTGGGGACTACGGTTGTTTATGTCAGTAAACCGCGGGGACTATTGTTGTTTATGACAGTAAACCGCAGGGACTATTGTTGTTTATGGCAGTAAACCGTTGGGACTATGGTTGTTTATGTCATTAAACCGTGGGGACTACGGTTGTTTATGTCAGTAAACCGTGGGGACTATTGTTGTTAATGTCAGTAAACAGTGATGACTATGGTTGTTTTGGACAGTAAACCGCGGGGACTATGGTTTCTATTTCTTCCCCAGTGGTTTATGGCAGTAAACCGTTGGGACTATGGTTGTTTATCTCAGTAAACCGTTGGGACTATGGTTGTTTATGTCATTAAACCGTGGGGACTACGGTTGTTTATGTCAGTAAACCGCGGGAACTATTGTTGTTTATGACAGTAAACCGCGGGGACTATGGTTGTTTATGTCAGTAAACCGTGGGGACTACGGTTGTTTATGGCAGTAAACCGTTGGGATTATGGTTGTTTATGTCAGTAAACCGTGGGGACTACGGTTGTTTATGTCAGTAAACCGCGGGGACTATTGTTGTTTATGACAGTAAACCGCGGGGACTATTGTTGTTTATGACAGTAAACCGCAGGGACTATTGTTGTTTATGTCAGTAAACCGTGGGGACTTTGGTTGTTTATGACAGTAAACCGTGGGGACTATGGTTGTTTATGTCAGGAAACCGTGGGGACTTTGGTTGGTTATGACAGTAAACCGTGGGGACTATGGTTGTTTATGACAGTAAACCGCGAGGCTATGGTTGTTTATGTCAGTAAACCGTGGGGACTATGGTTGTTTATGTTAGTAAACCGCAGGGACTTTTGTTGTTTATGAGAGTAAACCGTGGGGACTATGGTTGTTTATGACAGTAAGCCGCGGGGACTATTGTTGTTTTTGTCAGTAAACCGCGGGGACTATTGTTGTTTATGAGAGTAAACCGTGGGGACAATGGTTGTTTATGGCAGTAAACCGCGGGGAGTATTGTTGTTTATGACAGTAAACCGTGGGGACTATGGTTGTTTATGACAGTAAGCCGCGGGGACTATTGTTATTTATGTCAGTAAACCGCGGGGACTTTTTTTGTTTATGATAGTAAACCGTGGGGACTATGGTTGTTAATGACAGTAAACCGCGGGGACTATTGTTGTTTATTAGAGTAAACCGCAGGGACTTTGGTTGTTTATGACAGTAAACCGTGGGGACTATGATTGTTTATGTCAGTAAACCGTGGGGACTATTGTTGTTAATGTCAGTAAACAGTGATGACTATGGTTGTTTTGGACAGTAAACCGCGGGGACTATGGTTTCTATGTCAGTAAACCGTGGGGACTATGGTTGTTGTTGTCAGTAAACCGTGGGGACTATGGTTGTTTATGACAGTTAACCGCGAGGCTATGGTCGTTGATGTCAGTAAACCGCGGAACTATGGTTGTTTATGTCAGTTAACCGCGGGGACCATGTTGTTGATGTCAGTAAACCGCGGGGACTATGATTGTTTATGTCAGTAAACCGCGGGGACTATGGTTGTTTATGTCAGTAAACCTTGGGGACTATGGTTGTTTATGTCAGTAAACAGTGATGACTTTGGTTGTTTATGTCAGTAAACAGTGATGACTTTGGTTGTTTATGAGAGTAAACCATGGGGACTTTGGTCGTTTATGACAGTAAACCGCGGGGACTATGGTCGTTTATGACAGTAAACCGCGGGGACTATGGTTGTTTATGTCAGTGAACCGTGAGGACTATGGTTGTTTATGTCAGTAAACCACGGGGACAATGGTTGTCAATGACAGTAATCCACGAGGCTATGGTTTTTTATGACAGTAAACCACGGGGACTATGGTTGTTTATGTCAGAAAACCGCGGGGACTATGGTTGTTTATGACAGTAAACAGTGATGACTATGGTTGTTTATGAGAGTAAACAGCGGGGACTATGGTTGTTTATGACAGTAAACCTTGGGAATTATGGTTGTTTATGTCAGTGAACCGTTGTTTATGTCAGTAAACCGCGGGGACTATTGTTGTTTATATGGTTGTTTATGTCAGTAATCAGTGGGGACTACGGTTGTTTATGTCAGTAAACCGCGGGGCCTATGGTTGTTTATGACAGTAAACCGAGGGGACTATTGTTGTTTATGAGAGTAAACCGTGTTGATTATGGTTGTTTATGTCAGTAAACCGTGGGGCCAATAGTTGTTTATGTCAGTAAACCGTGGGGACTATTGTTGTTAATGTCAGTAAACAGTGATGACTTTGGTTGTTTATGAGAGCAAACCATGGGGACTATGGTCGTTTATGACAGTAAACCGCGGGGACTATGATTGTTTATGTCAGTAAACCGCGGGGACTATGATTGTTTATGTCAGTAAACCGCGGGGCCTATGGTTGTTTATGACAGTAAACCGCGGGGACGTTTATGTTAGTAAACCGCAGGGACTTTTGTTGTTTATGAGAGTAAACCGTGTTGATTCTGGTTGTTTATGTCAGTAAACATTATGGTTGTTTATGTCAGTAAACAACCGTGGGGACTACGGTTGTTTATGTCAGTAAACCTTGGGGACTATGGTTGTTTATGTCAGTAAACAATGATGACTTTGGTTGTTTATGTCAGTAAACAGTGATGACTTTGGTTGTTTATGAGAGTAAACCATGGGGACTATGGTCGTTTATGACAGTAAACCGCGGGGACTATGGTCGTTTATGACAGTAAACCGCGGGGACTATGGTTGTTTATGTCAGTGAACCGTGGGGACTATGGTTGTTTATGTCAGTAAACCACGGGGACTATGGTTGTCAATGACAGTAAACCACGAGGCTATGGTTTTTTATGACAGTAAACCGCGGGGACTATGGTTGTTTATGTCAGAAAACCGCGGGGACTATGGTTGTTTATGACAGTAAACAGTGATGACTATGGTTGTTTAGGACAGTAAACCGCGGGGACTATGGTTGTTTATGAGAGTAAACCGCGGGGACTATGGTTGTTTATGACAGTAAACCTTGGGGATTATGGTTGTTTATGTCAGTGAACCGTGGGGACTTTGGTTGATTATGACAGTAAACCATGTTGATTATGGTTGTTTATGTCAGTAAACCGTGGGGACTATGGCTGTTTATGACAGTAAACCGCGGGGACTATTGTTGTTTATGAGAGGAAACCCTGGGTAAAACGCGGGGACTATGGTTGTTTATGACAGTAAACAGTGATGACTATGGTTGTTTAGGACAGTAAACCGCGGTGACTATGGTTGTTTATGAGAGTAAACCGCGGGCACTATGGTTGTTTATGACAGTAAACCTTGGGGATTATGGTTGTTTATGTCAGTGAACCGTGGGGACTTTGGTTGATTATGACAGTAAACCATGTTGATTATGGTTGTTTATGACAGTAAACCGCGGGGACTATTGTTGTTTATGTCAGTAAACAGTAATATTTACATTTGGAGTGGCAAAGCCCTTCTACATGTATATTACTACTAAAGTACTGCCAATAGCAGCTTCATCTTATGAGAGTATAACTGAAGTTGGTCTTTGCACCTCCGAGCGACTTAACAGTGTCGCTACCGAACTTATCGGTATCTTCTGCTTTGATCCCTAACACCAGCTGCCTGTCTCAAGTGTCTGTGAGATCAACAAACAATTTTACGCCTGGATTTTTCACCAATTCAACCTTCTCCGGTTGCACGATCAACATCAACAACATACCGGACTGCAAATATAACTCTGACCTGATTACTGCGGGCTTCCGTTGAGTGCGTGCGCCGGATATAGGTCGCAATAAAATCGGAAAATGTTTTACGACACTTGATTAGTTACTTACAAAATGTCATTTGTTACTATTTATGAATCGAGAATATGATATATATA
>NW_018403901.1:213463-248828 GCF_002113885.1 Mizuhopecten yessoensis | reverse complement strand
AACGAAAGTTGCGGAGTCTTTTCAATTTTGTATGGGAAATAGCGCATGACGTCAGCTGTTATCTTTGTGCCGTTCTAGATACTGACCTGACCTGACGGTAATAAGCAGGAAATTTGAAATTTGGAAAAGACATATATTTTTTTTGCGAATTCTCATTATGGAAATATAAATATAAGCAATAAACTGCATAGATGTGGCAGACCAACTGGTATAACTTCCACATGTGTCACAGACAAACTTATCATGGTGAGCTAGCGCGCACCATTCAGTTTGTCTGTGACACATGTGGCAGTTATACCAGTTGGTCTGCCACATCTATGCAGTTTATTGCTTAAATGACTATGGTTGTTTATGTCAGTAAACCGCGGGGACTGCGGTTGTTTATGTCAGTAAACAGTGTTGACTATGGTTGTTTATATCAGTGCACCGTGGGGACTATGGTTGTTTTGGACAGTAAACAGTGATGACTATGGTTGTTTAGGACATTAAACCGCGGGGACTATGGTTGTTGATTTCAGTAAACCATGAGGCCTTGGTTGGTTATGACAGTAAACCGTGGGGACTATGGTTATTTATGACAGTAAACCGCTGGGACTATGGTTGTTTATGTCAGTAAATTGTGGGGACTATGGTTGTTTATGTCAGTAAACAGTGATGACTATGGTTGTTTATGTCAGTAAACCGCGGGGACTATGGTTGTTTATGAAAGTAAACCGTGGGGACTATGGTTGTTTATGTCAGTAAACAGTGATGACTATGGTTGTTTAGGATAGTAAACCGCGGGGACTATGGTTGTTTATGAGAGTAAACCGCGAGGCTATGGTTGTTTATGAGAATAAACCGTGGGGACTATGGTTGTTTATGTCAGTAAACAGTGATGACTATGGTTGTTTAGGACAGTAAACCGCGGGGACTATGGTTGTTTATGACAGTAAACAGTGATGACTATGGTTGTTTATGAGAGTAAACCGCGGGGACTATGGTTGTTTATGACAGTAAACCGCGAGGCTATGGTTGTTTATGGCAGTAAACCGTGGGGACTTACTATGGCTGTTTATGTCAGTAAACCGCAGGGACTGTAAAGCGGAATATCCCTGTTTAAAATGCATGTATAGTAAACCGAAACTGTTCTTTCGTTTAACAGCAAGTCAAATACATGTATGCTTGAGACTCGGCTCCCTTCAACGCTCTGTTGAAAGGTTTAGCTATCTATAGCAATGCCTCGGGATTCTGAGTACTATAGCTATATAGAAATATGATTAATTAGTAATGGGCGTCCAGCATAAAATATCATATGCTTTATTTCATTCAAGAAAGTCTATTTTACTTAAGATATAATAATTAGAGTAACACACATTAAATACACAGATAACGTAAAGTGGTAAGATTATAACAGGTGGTGGGTTTGTGTGATACTGTAGAACAATACACCAGATAACGTAAAGTGGTAAGATTATAACAGGTGGTGGGTTTGTGCGATACTGTAGAACAATACACCAGATAACGTATAGTGGTAAAATTATAACAGGTGGTGGGTGTGTGTGATACTGTAGAACAATACACCAGATAACGTATAGTGGTAAGATTATAACAGGTGGTGGGTTTGTGTGATACTGTAGAACAATTTACAAAGATATTTGTAGGAATGTTACCTGTGTTTTATTAAACTCGTTTCAGGTGTGTGGACAAGTCGTTCTGTTCACAAGACTGGAGTAATAACGGCGGATACAAGTCGTTCTGCTTCATGGCTGATACTGGTGCATTTGGATTCGATTATGAATGTAACTTCTGTTGTACGTCTAGCAAGTGTAACTTGGGACCGAAGCTCGTTCCAGATCAGAACACACTCTTTCAAGGGAATTAGCGTCAACTACGCCTGGGAAAAACTTCTTGTTCACAAATTTAGAAGAATTATAAAATGCAATATGTACAGTTATTCTCGAAAATTTGTGTTTGTATGTTCGTTTCCGATTGATTTTTAGAACAACGTTCCTGATAATAGTTGTTTCTTATATCAAATATATCAAGCACATATTAAGCAATACCCCATCAGTTCTACATCATCACTTGGAAAACAAAGGTGGAGAATTCAAACCTACATTTGATACTCAGCTTTTTTCAACTCCACAAGACGAAACGCTCAAAAGATAATAACAGAACAAGTTCATGGTTGTAGGTACACTGACCAAATATGCAACATTTAATTAAGTAGAAATATAAAATAAGACACCACTAAAGTTTGTTATGCTTGTACATGTAATTGCATTGAAACACAACATTCCAACACTAAAAAGTAAATTTATTGGTACACTACTATTCATACATATTTTTTTTTTTTTTTTTTTTCGATGCCACCTTTTTCAGGTTTTATTCGATAACTTGATGTATCAACTCTATATATCACGCGCACCAGTTACATGTAATACTGCATACTGGGAAATTTTGTCGCAGTTTAACTTTTTTGTTACCGTTCGTATCAAGGGAAAACATATCCTGACAACAAACACTTTAATGTCCATCATACAGGATATATATCAATTAACTTGAAGAGCGAAATTAGCACTGGGCGCAAATAGATTTAACCAGTTAGAGGCTTTTATTTGACTAAGCGAAAGTTTCCAAACATACAGTAAAGTTTCGTTAACCTTTCCGTATATACATACACACTTCAAATCTTCTAACTCCCTACCGTACCATTCAACCACTTTGTCTCTGCCAGCACATATATAATTTTATGGTATGCCTGATAAAAAAAGTTATACGCAATAATTTACTTTGACAAACAGATGCTGTACAATTATGTGTCTTTCTGATGAGTGATGCTAATTGATGATTTTTTATAGTTGTGTAAACCTTTCACGATTCTAAAGCAAACAATTTATAGAAAACCACTGTAACGGAGTTTTCTAAAGCATGCCTTAATGTATAGTCAGTAATTGTTTCCTTACACACAGAATAAACACAAACATTTTAATTCATATTAAATGTTCACAGCCTTAGTAGGGTGGTGTATACAAAAACGGATCTGGAACGTCAGGCGCCGTTGGATTTGTATGAGGAGCATAGTTACTGTATGGCTGGTACATGGGTGGGGCTGATCCTCCCATGTGCTGTGTTGGGGGTGGGTAGGCAGGGTCATGGAAGCCGTGTGGTGGCGGTGGTGGTATTGGCTGTAGTATGGGTCTAGGTTGAGGTATTTGGGGTGCTGAAGGCTTTGGTTTAGGAGGCGGAGGTTTCACTACTGCCTTTTTCCGTTCTGGTTTTTGTTTCGGAACCTTAACTTTTGTTGTAGTAGTCAGCTTAAAATGATTTAAATCTGGTGGACTGACTTTGGCGGAAGTTTTTGTTGTTGACTTACGACCAAGAACTGATCTCAATTTTAGGAACACAATAGGGATAAGAAAGAAGACGATAACTACTGGTACGATGATAGCAGCCAAAGGAACACCACCCTCGTCCGTCTCATCATCTGTAATGTATAGAAATGAAACGGTGACATATCAATCATAATATGTTGAAATATCGACGCTTATCACATGTTTCCCTATACTGGTTTATCTTTCACACATGGCAACAAACAAACATTGCTATCATCTGCTTTATTGTTGATCTAGCATATTCGGGTGGCGCTCAGTTACTGTGCATATTGGAATTCTTACTATCACAACACGGCTCCTGTTCCTGAAGGTTCATAATGCATAGTTACAAGAGCAATATATAAATCACATTAGAGACTATGTCTGCTTTGGAAAGGCATGCATTTTTTACCCTTTAAATAGTACACGACCTGCCGCTATACATACCGTAGGGAATATTAAAGACTGTTATAAGTATTAATACTTTATGGATTTTCCATTTTCATTGATATCATAATATTTAATAAACAGGAGTTTAAGTTTCAACTCTGACGTTTGCGGTAATGAAGACAAATTCATTCCGAAGGCGTATAGTGACATACAGCGACGCCATAAACAAATACAGATTTTGAGTTATGTCCCTTTAACCTAATACATACCTGTACCGTCACCAGTATAGTATCTCATTTCGAATCCCGTATAGCGTACGGAATAGTCTGTGCTCATGTAGAAGAGAACATACTGACCGCGGCTAACAGTGTATTTCAGAGATAAATCCACCTCGCCACAAAAGGTGTATTCAAGGGTGTCGTAAAGACACCCACCTGTTAAAAAATGTGCCATCTGATTCAGAATCGAAACATTCAATGACAATACAATACATATTCATTCACATTTATAAAGGTTGATAAATGTTTTAGATGTTTTAGTAGTCATCATTATTCATTTAGTTGAAAATCATTCTAAAACGATACAAAACTGAATGCAAGAGGAGCAATCTTAAATGAAAACTTGCACCACATTGTTGAAGCACTTTAACTCCTTTATTGAAAGTGCTCACCATAACAAACGTGTTTCTAAATCCAAGCTAAACGGTACGTTGTCGGTGTTAATATAACTTACCAGGCTTAGAGACTACGGTCATATCAACCTTTGCAGACTGTAAGTCTGGCATGTATACCTTTGTAGACTGTGAGTGGGTCACGTTTACCTTTGTAGATTGTGAGAATGTAATGTTTACCTTTGTAGACAGTGAGTGTGTCTTGTTTACCGTTGTAGATTGTGAGTGCGTTATGTTTACCTTTGTAGACAGTGAGTGTGTCTTGTTTACCGTTGTAGACTGTGAGAATGTAATGTTCACCTTTGTAGACTGTGAGTGTGTCACGTTTACCTTTGTAGACAGTGAGTGAGTTTTGTTTACCGTTGAAGACTGTGAATGCGTTATGTTTACCTTTGTAGACTGTGAGTGTGTCATGTTTACCTTTGTAGGCTGTGAGTGGTCCACGTTTACCTTTGTAGGCTGTGAGTGGTCCACGTTTACCTTTGTAGACTGTGAGTGTGTCACGTTTACCTTTGTAGACTGTGAGTGGGTCTTGTTTACCGTTGTAGACAGTGAGTGGGTCTTGTTTACCGTTGTAGACTGTGAGTGTGTCACGTTTACCTTTGTAGACTGTGATTGGGTCATGTTTACCTTTGTAGACAGTGAGTGTGTCTTGTTTACCGTTGTAGACTGTAAGTGTGTCATGTTTACCTTTGTAGACTGTGAGTGTGTCACGTGTCACGTGTCACGTTTACCTTTGTAGACAGTGAGTGTGTTTTGTTTACCGTTGAAGACTGTGAGTGCGTTATGTTTACCTTTGTAGACTGTGAGTGTGTCACGTTTACCTTTGTAGGCTGTGAGTGGTCCACGTTTACCTTTGTAGACTGTGAGTGTGTCACGTTTACCTTTGTAGATTGTGAGTGGGTCATGTGTACCTTTGTAGCCAGTGAGTGTGTCTTGTTTACCGTTGTAGACTGTGAGTGTGTCACGTTTACCTAAGTAGGATGTGCGTGTGTCATGTTTACCTTTGTATACCCTAAGTGTGTCACGTTTACCTTTGTAGACTGTGATTGGGTCATGTTTACCTTTGTAGACAGTGAGTGTGTCTTGTTTACCGTTGTAGACTGCGAGTGTGTCATGTTTACCTTTGTAGACAGTGAGTGTGTCACGTTTACCTTTGTAGACTGTGAGTGGGTTATGTTTACCTCTGTAGACTGTGAGTGTGTCACGTTCACCTTTGTAGACTGTGAGTGTCTTGTTAATCTTTGTAGACAGTGAGTGTGTCACGTTTACCTTTGTATACTGTGAGTGTGTCACGTTTACCTTTGTAGACTGTTAGTGTGTCTTGTTTACCTTTGTAGGCCACGAGTGTGTCTTGTTTACCGCTGTAGACTATGAGTGGGTCACGTTTACCTTTGTAGACTGTGCGAGTGTCATGTTAACCTTTGTAGACTGTGAGTGTGTCTTGTTAATTTTTGAAGACTGTTGGTGTGTCACGTTTACCTTTGTAGGCTGTGAGTGTGTCATGTTTACCTTTATATACTTTGAGTGTGGCAGGTTTACCTTTGAAGACCGTAAGTGTGTCACGCTTACCTTTATAGACCGTGAGTGTGCAATGTTTACCTCTGTAAACCGTGAGTGTGTCATGATTACCTTGATAGACTTTGAGTGTGTCGTAGGAACAAGCCTCTAGTCGGAACGCAGCGAAGTAAAACGTTAACGTATCAGAGACGTCCGACTTCTTAATCAACCAGTATTGTTCATATCCACTGAAACGAGGAAAGTCACAGACGAGTAAACATTGTTTTCCGTCATTTAGCATTTAGATATAGACTTATCATACATAAAAAAGAAAATGTATATAGCAATGGATACACTCATTTTCTGTCATGGGTATATCAAGTTTGTTCCGGAGTCAAGTCTACATAATCTACACCCTCAGCTTGATTATCGTATTACCTCCCCTTAGCGTTGAACATGATTATTTTAATTATGTGTATCTTCTGCCAAATAACGCAGTCTAACATCGTTTTTCGAAATAAGTCATCAAACATTATACAGTAACCACATTTTCTACTGTGCTACATGTTTTGGGTGAACTTGTACGCTATACAGAAATTCTACTTTATTTGTTGTTTTTATCACAATGTCTGTATCGATTTTTTACCGTAGTAACATATCAGAGAAAAGATTGAATTATTTTGTACTGTAGGTATGAGGGATACGAGAATATTATCATCGGATGAAGAAATTGCCACGAGAACATAGGCAGACCTCCATTGTTGACCTATATTTACGTTTCCTGTTGGAACGTCCGTATTACTATACACTCAGAATTAGATGTTTCATAACTAGGCATCAACCAAGTATTGCTATGGTATAAATTGACAAATTCAATATACAATATATGTATAAGTGGTACCTACTTGTCATAGGAACCTGACGGGTACGCGATATGGGAGTAGATTGATCCCTCAGTGCTTGACGCGTCCAATTCATTAATCGGGCTGTAACCTGATGCACATGTCGGCGTAGCTAGTATGTGCAAACGAAACAAACTAAATGGTGAGAAAGCTAACTTAGGCAACGTTTTTGTATAGTGTATATAACACGAATTGGTGGTTCTGCCCAGATCCCCCTTTAACTACTGACGTGCTGTCACACATCCATCAACTGATCCAATACCATGAGATGTAGGATATTTTAAGATTGTTCTCATATTTCTAATAATCGCCTCTCACCGATTGTCTTTATGAAGTTTTTATATTTGGAAGTGATAAATGAAGTTGACACTAATGTTATGGGTGTCATGTATTCTACTATATTAGCTCTATAAGTCAAAAACCCGTCATGATACGTTTTGTTTTAAGATTGACTTCATACAAACAGTTGAAATATCTCGGACTAAAACAAAATCCCCCCCCCCCCCAAAAAGAAAACCACAAACATAAAAAAATAAATAAATGTGTATCTTTAAAATGTGTTCGACCTTTACACGGAGGAAATACATGCTGAAAGTGTATTTCAATGGAACACTCGCTTGACTTGTTTGATACTTACATGCAGTACCCGAAGTGTAGTAAGAGATGTAAAAACCGGAGTTGGTGATGGAATGATCGGTACTGAAGTACAAGGTGACATAGGCTGAAGTGGATGTCAGAGTGACGTTTGTGTAGCTGCCACTGTACTGGACACCCAAGACAGGGTAGCCGGTACCGGGACCTGGTATGTAAAGGGAACGAGTAAAGTATTAAACCAAGCATGTCTGACTAAAATTTGAAAATTGCTAAAATAAATCCATGATATGTAGCAACCTGCTTCGACTGGTTTTTGTCTTCTGTGTATTGTAGCATTTAAACAATGTTTGGATGTTAATACAAAGGACCTTCATGCTGACGGCGTATTCGGTAGTTTTTGACGCTACAGACATATGCTATGGCACGCGTAAGCGCTTCATGATTGGTATGCTCCTACCAACTTCGTTCATGGATACAATTGTCACTACAGTAGATGACGATGCTAGGCTAAATAGTTAAGGTAAATCAGGAAGTTAACAACACATATGACTTTAAGTTTTTTTAAATCCATTTTTATTCATCTGAATTACATTTTCCTCTCATTTATTGAGGTCGTTATGAACGCCATTTTATACAATGCTCTGGTAGTGACGTGGTCTAAGAATACAGAACGAAGTCGCCATTGTTCATGGAAAACAGTATTTGTCAGCATCCTTGTTGTATAAAAAGACACACTTCATCAAAGCTTGTCTCTACGATTTCGAGAATATGTAACATTTAGTAGATACATGTGTAAATTCTGATGATTTAATCAAGCTGAATCGTGTATTAATCATACAAACGATCAAGCGTCATATTTGCAGCATGCATCAATCCGCTGAATCTTTGTGTTTCGTTATGTATACGCTAATTTATACACAGAGTTTAATAAACTCAAAAAAGGAATGCCGATTAACGTTGGTTTTGAACTAACAAACGCATAATCCTAGTCTCCATGCATATATTATATTTTATTTTATTTCTTCATGTATAACTAATTGTTACGTTTTAGTAAAGGAGGAAAAAACTGTCTATAAGACGAACTGAATGTATCCACCTGCCCTTGATATTCTTGGTCTACAGTAGTCTATGAACAAGACGAGCGTCAAATTTAACATCTTATAATACCACAAATTGAAGGTTATCTTAACAGTGACGTATAATTGACAGGCTTTATTACTTACCGTCATACACGGAGAGGTAATCGTGGACTAACTATGTATACAGACTGATGATATTCAATGTAATGACACCATTAAGATCGTGTGACGTAATTGTCCAGATACAACTTAAGTAGCTACAAAAACAACAAAAGAAAGAAGAACAATTTAAAATGAATTCTTGCCAATAACAATTATAAAGTTATCAAATAAGACAATTTGTATTTTAAAATAATCCATATGAATCCTTCAACTTGTAATGCGGATACATCTCCTATGCATCCATTCACTGATTAGTTGTAAATTCATTGTTATAAAAGTGTATCTATTAAGGATAATTTGAAAGAAAACATTACCTATTACATCAGATATTATTAGATAACAGCACGCTTTCCACATTCCAGCATGTATATTTGCACACTACAGTTTGTTTTTATTTATTTTTATCTCCTATTCTTTTTTTACAACAATCTTCCTTCCTCGATGTTGTATACCCAGTAGATAGGGACATGCATGGCATGTCTAATATGCAGACTTACTGGTTACAGTGTGTTGGGGTAATGCTTTGTAGTAATGCACGTGAGATATATGTTATAACCATACTTACTTTCTATGGTATATCATGTATGTAGGGGACGTGTGCTCCGAGTTCTAACTTGGAATCAGGAGATTTGTGGTATGTCATATATACAGACTTACTCGCTTAGATTGCATAGAAGTAAGGTGACCTGAAGGTTGTGTTATATATAGACTTACACAAAAGAGTATACCGGGTAGTTATACATGTAGACACGTGTGGTGTCTTATATCAAGATCAACACCTTATAGTTTGTTTGATAATTAGCGCAGTGAAATACGTATTATAAAAAGCCTTTTTCGCTTGAAATTCAGTGTAGTAAGGAGACGTGAGGTACGTGTTATACGCAGACTTACTTGCTATAATAGTTTGGGTAGTTGGGAGACGTAAGATATTGTTGAAACGACTCTGAGATCATCGATCTATCACCACACGATGAGACGATAGACTGTGTCGTAGGAATTGGTACTGTGGCTGTAGCGGCTGTCCCTGTGAAATTAATACAGCAATGCAGGCTGGAGATTGAATATATTTATAACCATGAATTTGAAATATTAAACTTAAGCATTTTTATTCAACGTATTCAGTTTACATGGATACATTTCTAATAGCAGCAAAATCCTTTGTCGTATCTTAAGTCTACAAACAAAAATCACATAAATCTAAAAGCAAAAAAAAATATAATAAATACAGATGTAAATATATATTTGACACAGTACCATTTTAACACGAAGTTCGTATATAAAAAAAACCAGAAGAACAAGCATAATCAAGAATTGAGACGATACATATAAGCTACACAAAAAGGACGTCAGACATCTGTGACTTCTCCAACCATGATCAGACCAAAATATCTACTTACAAAGGGAACCTCAATGAAAAGTTTCGGGTAACGATATACATATCATCCGGAAAGATTAGACACACTTGCGCTACAGGAACACTAGTTATACAACTTTGAACAGCGCAAAAATCGAATGTCTATTTCCTTAATATCATTAGCATATAAAGGGTATAGATTACAATGAACGTAGAAGTGGGAGTAGCCTTTCAATGAAGAAATGACGTCACCACCCTACCCGTTATGCCATTACCTGATGAAAAGCATCAATGCTACTGAGGGCCAAGTATGTCTTATCGACCATTACATGCATCTAGACGTATTTAAATGAGTAAATGGCAAGTTGTTTTCACAATTGCTGTTATAAGCAAAGACATTATTCTGTTTTTTTTTGTATAATGATATTACCGGTGAAATTCAATTTTCTCTGAGTTATTAGCTATACTAACCTCCATAATTCTGAATGCTGATGATCGGGCCCGTGGTAGAGATGGGAGAGTTGTATCGGAACATTACCGATGTCTGAGTAGGGTAGATAATAACGGTATCATCAGAGCTCTGGTCGGCGTTACACAGCCAATACAACAAGGTGGAGCCGTTACCTGTAACAGCCAATACAACAACGTGGAGCCGGTATCTTTAACAGCCATGAACTAGGTGACAGGTTTCTGTTTTGGCGAAATATATTATTCACAGTTAAGAATGCATCCACTCATGCTGGTGGTAAAGGCTTTTAAGTCTTTAGAGTCACATGTAAATATATCTTAAATGACGAACAGCAATGAAATGATTTTTCGTATCAAGATCTATTATGGTATAATTTAACAGAAGCAAATAAAGCACTGCGTGTACTCGATCTAAACTGTTTCCTCACCGTCCCATACAGAGAGTCCATACTGCTGATCACAAAGGTTAACGGACGTCACATTCAAACCATTCGAAGTGAACGCCAAATCACTCCAAAGTATGGTCACATTCAAATTACTGGCCGACACGGAGAAGGTCACATCGCAGTTACTCAGCGAACTGCATGGACAACATATAAGGTGATTACGTAAGGCGGTTGAGTAATTGAACTCAGTAACTAGTTATATCATTCCTGGCAAACAATTTGTGTAATTTATAATCCATAAAACAATAATGATCACAGGTTAGGAAACGTTAACTGTGTGCCTCAGAATTGCGATTTCGTATAATTTCATTCTGTTTTTGTTCCAGTTCTGACAGGAAGTATGCATAAAAATCAATTAATGCGAGATCGCCATTCAAACTGTAAATATTTACACTCGTTTACGATCACATTCTTTAATACCCACTTAGGAAAGATTAGACTGAATAATCATTTATGAAATAACTTACGGAGAAGTAGACAGTGGGGCGGAGGATAGCTTCAGCTGCTGGATATCGTTAGTATTGATATTGATGGTGGTGCCACAGGGCGAGTACGGCCACGCGTGTACTGCATGATGACATAGATACAGAGTGAGTGTGGTATACAAACACATATGTCTATAGTCTGTCTGATATAGCAAAGGTTTAGGCATATCGTTACTTATCCGAAATATGGGTTAAAGCAGTATATATCATTTATTTCGTATACTAAACTGGTAGCTGAATGTTTTGTAAAGGTTTCTACGTATCTTCATTACATATTTTATTTTGACACTTATGGTTAATAATACTGATCAAGTAGATATAGGCTCTCAATCACGAGATTTTTAAAAACCTGTGATGAAAAAATAATTAACATACGGTTTGAGGAAGACGCCGAGTAGAGAGCAAAATAAGTCAATTTGAATCCATGCCGGGTAACACTCGAGTCTGTTGTGAAACGCACCAGCATTGTTGTGCCTGACGAGATTTCAATGCCAGTTGTCTCCGCGGTGTAACTACCGAGCAATGTTCCTGACGAGGAAGAGCCTGTGGTACACAATATTCATAGTCGTAAATACAAGAAAATATTTTCACTCATGGTATGATCATGACATATTCTTTTTATTTTTATATACACATAATGCAATGATAATAATAATATACAACGTGTATATAGCGCCCTATATAATTTGTAAAATTACTCTAAAGTGCTTTACAACCTATGGATAACAGTATTAGTTATAATTGATAAACAAGAATGCAAACAATCGCCATTATATATTAAGCAAAAAGATAATCGACTCAATGTGCAAATAACTGTAATCACGGAAATTACCGGGTTTATGTTTGACCTTACACCGGTAAGTGTGTTATGTCAATAAATTCATTTAAAGTGCAATTTATAGTGGTGTAAGTTTGTTCATAAAATGAATAAATAAAGGGTAGTTTGGTCATGACGTTTGTGTAAAGAGCCTGCAATGCAGCCGTGAAGAGGTGTTGGGTCCTTATATGCTTCTTTAATTTGGCCAGAGTATCTGACTTTATAATAGCAGTTGTGTGGTGATAACCAAGTATATAATAACGTTTTTAAACAACAGGAGATATCCATGTGCATAGTCAATACAGATGCCACATATCTAGAAATTTTATTCGAAAATGTATACATTATGTAAGTATGTATATACCAAAATACATGTACAATGGAACCTCTTTTTCGAAAAGTGTTATGTCGTTATCAAACTACTTTATATGTATGATAAATACAATAATCTTTATCTTATTAACATAAAGCATTCATTGCTAACAACATTTAACCCAGTAAGGTGTTTAGTATGTAGATATATCTCATCTGTATGTGTATATGCTTGTACATTACTGATGTTGGCATATACAGT
Source organism: Mizuhopecten yessoensis (assembly GCF_002113885.1). Taxonomy (NCBI): domain Eukaryota; kingdom Metazoa; phylum Mollusca; class Bivalvia; order Pectinida; family Pectinidae; genus Mizuhopecten; species Mizuhopecten yessoensis. The sequence continues at coordinate 236,031 of NW_018403901.1, read as the reverse complement.
TGTACGATAACAAACAAATAATTTATTGTATGATATAGGCGAATATGTTTGGTGTGTCAATCGCTCATGATGTCTTACTCGCTAGTGTAATATAGAGACATACCATCATATAAGTAAATATGTCTTACTCGCTTGTGTAACATAGATTCATACCATCATATAAGTAAATATGTCTTACTCGCTTGTGTAATATAGATACATACCATCATAAAAGTAAATATTATCGAAGTTAGTTTCTAACAGCATATCATCGATGCTGATGACAACCACGCCAGTGCTAGCTGTTATCAGCCATTCACAGTTGGCCCGACTGTAAAGATAATAACAGAAGATAAGATATTTACAGTTGCCAGATAAGATTTATTTTATATCAAACAGAATCAATATTTTGCACTTTGAAATAGTTAACGGAATGCATGAAATACTATTTTATGAAAGAAAAAACATTAATCTGGAAAATGAATAAAATAGATAGAAATAATATCAAGCAGTTATTATGAGGATACAATAGAGATAATTTTACTTCCATGTATTAGAGGATTTTCTATTTTTATCAAATGTGCAAACAATCATTAATATACTTTGAAGATATTGTATGATTTTGTTTTGCTTACGTTAAAAATAATAATTTCACCACAAATTCGTACATTTCGTAAGAGAAATGTTTGACCGACCTTAGCAAAGAAACACATCCAAAAAATGATAAAAATGCACACGGACATATAAATCAATATTCATTGTATTTTCTCCCCTTCAAAATAGGGATTGGTTTGGACAAAAAGACAGTCAGTAGAGCAAATTGATTTGCCACAAGAACATATCCTTCATGAATGTTATAATATTTGCTTCAATTAATTATATGTCTGGAAATAATTAGGACAAGAAAATATATGAAAATATTTTAGAATGAAAGTTGCTGTGTTTTAATGCCCTCGTATGAGGAGAAAATGCTACAGCGGATCTGCATTGATGACTCCTCCTTGTCACAATGTAAAATTCTGAATATATATATATATACAAATGTATATAGAATAATAATAAAAAAAATCAAGGTTTACCGGTAGGCCTTTCTTCTTTTTAGGGCTTCTTCAGGCGGAAGCCTGAGTATATGAACTACTTGAATACCTGGATTAGATATAAAGGCCTAGCGGTAGATCTTGAATACATATTTTTTTTATTCTATATTCTAACAACTTGTATTTAGTATCTACTATATAATATATATTTTGGTTGTTTTCAGTATAACCTCTGTAAAATGACATCTTGTTAGATCTAACACATTGCTTGTATTAAGTAGGTTATCCTTGTACACAGGTTAACTTAGTTGTTTTAATTATCGGAAATGAGGTATTGACCGATATCACGGAGTGTTTGCATACTGCGGGGTTGAATTAAACCGTACTGTATTCAGATGTGACCTGTTTTTATATACAATTCACATTGCTTTACAGCAGCATATGAACTGGGATTCGATGTTCTTACCATGTATGGTATTACCCATTGAAGGGAGATTAAATTATTTGATTTGCTTTGAACGCCGAGAATATTTGAATGTCAAAGATAAAAGAGTTCATTACACTAAAACAACCACCACCATTTAATTCATATCAGTAATACGTAATACGTTATAATAGTAACAATGCAATTTAACGTGTACAGAAATACCTTGACTAGTCTAGTCAGCTGACACTGTTAGAAATATGATCACTTGGCGTATGATAAACACTTCATAGTGTATTTTTGTGTATTAACAGTACGCACTCGATGACCTTACATACATCTACTCCTTTGCCAGACATGTTATTGTGACATTATCCACCGCGTATCTAAATGGAGGTAATGCAGATATTGAAACTATTCATTTAACGAACGGCAATTCTAATTTCCTGTCAACTATTAGCTCCCGGGATACATGTAACCCGAGGGAGCTAAATTTTCACTAAAAAAATCATAAATATTTAAACAGATATCATTAGTGTTCTCAAAATAAGTAAATTTGAAACATTTTTCGAGTTATTAACATAAAGTGCGATGCAAAAAAAAAAAACTAAAAAAAAAACTAGTTAATGCAGATTACATGTTCTTTAGTCTATCAATTCATAAACATGAACGGAACGTCAACCTTAAAGTTTACGTTTGTGCCTGAAACAGTGAAGTTTAAATAACTGCAAAACTTCATGATACATGAAGCACAAACAAACATAAAATTCACAATCAGCTTTCCTTTTTATAACACTGAACGATTGTTACAATGATTACAAACAAATACGTAATACTGATACTTACTTATTGTAGTTATATGGGTAGTTCGGCGATTTAATATGTCCAGAATAGTCTAGATGAGCCGTCACATCTAACGTATTGACACACTGAGCGTACCCTGAATCTGTCAGAAATAAACAAATAGTAGTTGAATATTTACGGGGTTATTTATTCGAGTCATAAATCTATCAGTTCTACTTATCGATCTACTTATACCATTTTGGTTTATTCCAGAGACACAAGCTTCGAGATCAGATATTATGATAACTGTACTGTAGCATGTTTAACTTTTCTTTACAAATACAATGAACCGTCATCACTCACCGAAATGTATCTTCACAAGCAACAACAGTGACCAAACCCACTTGGCTGCCATATTGGTCACCATTGAAAAGGACAGTCGATCAGTGCTTATAAACGTTTATTGACAGCTTGTTCTTCATTCCAGCACCTACAAATGATTATTAATTTCACATTTTTTTTATTTTATTTTACATTAAGTTTTTAATCATTTCTAATGATAATTACTACCTGATATCATACTAATATGCATACCATCTGCGAATAACTGTTCCGGTTCGTGTTTGGGCTAAGATTAACAGATATAACTAGTGATTTCACATGACAACTGACATTCAAACAAAATTATGCCTGATTAACGCTAGTCACCACTGACCATTGTCTACGATAACGTCTTACCGGTATAATCAGTCTCGATGTCCAGAAAAGAATGTGCCATCCTGTACATTGCCATTGGGCACATTTACCTATATAATTCTATGTTAAGTATATATATACGTATTGACTACACACATGTTTAACCCTACAGAGAGTACACAGACCCCAAGTATGTGTAACCCTACAATAGCCAAGCGTCCCACAATACAACTTAACCCGTCCATTTAATAATCGGTGTGTGTTTGTTCATGTGTGTAGTACTAGTACTGTGTTGTTTTGTGAGTCCATGACGACGACAAACAATGGGGTCGGATAACCAGGTACGAGTAACTTGATACTCGGGTAGGGGAAGGGAGGCATCTTAGTACCGTTTATATATTATGTAGAGAGGATATGTTGATATATTGTTAATCCATTATTCACATATGTATATTTTGTTTCGGTTGTTTGAAAGTGTTTTAATCCTTAATAAATCTTCTATGACCGGGAATACTCGGTTTGGAATGGTATAGCGTAACAGCAAAATTTCATTATAACTATTTGGTCTTAAAATTTCCGGTTCTACGGATCTGTCACTGGTGTGGTGGACCTCAAAACAGAAACATTGCACTTCTCCTTTATGTTTTGTTAATATTTAAACAGATACAAAGAAATTGTAAACACAAATGTTTATTTAGTATTGGACAACAATACCTTTTGAATGGGTTAACGACCTGTATGCACTCATTTGGTTGGCCGGAATCTGTATAAATACCATTCTTAATTAGTACTCCAAATGCGCGTTAGTTTAATCTTTCACCTCTTAAGACGTACAATGTAATATCTTAACTGGCTCTTAATCATGAAGTTTATGTGTGGACTTGAAACTACCAAGTATCTTAATTATGTATGAACAATACAATAACAATACTGAAATATGTATATCGCACATAGTGCCTGAATCAAAATTAACTGTTTCGGTGTATATTTGAATTCAACATTAAGAAGTAACTTATAACCATGCTGTTCAAACAAACAAACAAAGGTCACAATTAAAGACCAATACTTAGTTTGAATAGTGACCTACATATTGTTAAGCTTGGACAACAGATATGATTCATCTGGTGTCTGATGTTATGTTGGTATTTACGGTGTTGTCCTGTTTATTTTGATACAACGTTGGTTCCTCCTTTTGCTTTTGTTTGCGTCGACTTTAAGTTACGATACCCTGGAATGATATATATTCCACCTGTAGTTGCTGAGTGGAAAAGGACGCTTCTAAAATAAAACTACAATAATTTGATGCAGAAAACCTATATTAGTATTTACTTATGCAAGTATGCCCGAGGAATCGATGAACATAAACTAGCACGGAAAGTTTAATACTGATATATTACCAAATAAAACACAAATTGCCTCATGGTGATATGGTTAAATTTAATTTGGAGCTGATATTAATAACAATGATACAGCTGAGGGACGGATTATCATAAACGATGAAGCTAACTTATCATGTAATATATATGTAAAATTAAAGGTGCGACATACAAATACGGTTAATATCACAATCAAACGTTTATTCGTAACACGATCGCTCGTTACACTTCTGTTGACAACTCTCATAACCTTTCACATTCATGCACACATTTTCGATGTTCTCATGGCACTGGAGTTTGCGATAGGTAATTAAAACTAGTTACGTAAAAGAAATATGACACGTTATGTAATTGAATTACAAAAGTGAATTGTTTTCCCTAGAGATAACACATCTACAGGAAACAAACTGTAATAGTATTAAGATAATATGGACGGAAATACAAATGTGGAAGTAAAAATCACAATAACTCTAAGTTATATCCTTCATTCAAACCTTATACTATATTTCGTAAAACGCACACATACTACAATCAAAGCAATTTTGATTATCACATAAGACGTTTAAGAACCATTTTTTCGAAGCCTGTCTAAAGACAAAGTAAAAATGAAATGTAATATATTCTAGAAATATCAAAATTCAAAACTAAAAATACACATAATTGGGTTTTATAACAACCGTCAAATAAAAAAGATATGTTTATAGGCCGATTAATATGTTTCTTACATCAAATATCTTTAAGAAACATTCGAAATATGACGCAAGGTCGCGTTTATTTAAAACTTTAAGCCAAAGTAATATTTTACTGTTTCACATAACCATTTTGTCCAATAACATATGCAAAATTCTTCAGTAATTTTTACAGTCAAATGTCTAAAACTAAATACATTGAAATTTGTATGAATAGCTCGTTAACGTTGTAAATGAGCCATGAACCAATAGTTTAAATATTAATACGTTTTTCACAAGTTTCATGACCAGCTGCATGTACAGCCACATTCAGAGTATCATATTTTCAATGGTTCAAACACAATCAACGGCGTAATCGTGGCAATTTAGGCTTCTTTGGTTTTGCAGTCGATCTCAGTAGCGGCATCCTCATACTCGATAGCGCGGTAAAGGCGTGTCTCGTTCGGATGAGGACAGATGAGGTGCTGCTATTCGAGTCGCGCCTCCTATCCATTGAACTGATTGGTTCTGTCGAACGCCACATCTGTACCATCTTCACGATCAGAAAAATCAGTCCAGCAAGAGCGATGACGCCTAGTATACCTCCGACGATCGCCTTTATTAGAAGTGTGTAGTCCGTCTCCGGAGTCGGGGTCGCTGGAAATAAAATATGTTATTGTTTTATGTGTTGTCCTTCACAAATGGCATATGTTTAAACTTATTGCTTTAATTTACGTCCTATCTACTGATGTACATATCAACAGTTATACACTTGATATCAATATAAATTGTTTTATATTCGTAAGGAGCATAAAAGTCATGGAAATCAGGACTGTTGGAAGTTACCATTAAAGAATAGTATTTGAACAACTAAGAGAAAATTGTTATATCTAGAAAACCTTTTTTTTTTTTCAAAAATGGTGGTTGTTTATCATATTTAGCTAACGCAAATGAAACGAAAACATTTCATATATGAAATTTGAGTAGCTCGAAGTTGATCACAAGAAACTCAACAGACATTCCACGTTAAGGAACTTGTAATTACCAGACCGTCATAATATAGATATTTTGTTCCTGTCATTAATTTCTTTTAGATTTTAAAATGAATTTTAAATTCAATTGAATTTCGTCACCACATACACCAATTAAGAGTAACGTGACACGTCGTTTTAGACAAACATGAGACTGTTTGTACTAAATCAAATAACATTTGTGTCAAAACAATATGATGAGGTACAAATGTTGGTAATTGCCTATGAAAACATTAATGTGTGTACGTACATGACACTAGGACATAGGATATGTTGAATCCTTTGTTCACTACGCTGTTATCGGACGTGAAAGTCAGCAGAGCGTAATCACCGGTATCCTGGTAGTACGAGGGTTTCTCCTCTCCACAGAATGTCCCGAGCTGGGGAAATGACGCACACGGACCTGACAAAAAGGTAACAAAAATAGATGAAACAGAAAGGATATATACATATCATTTTACTCCAATATGTTAGTCAACAATTGTATCCGCAAAAATAATGTATAAAATAAGACAATTAAGAAAGCATAATCTATTAAACAATAGCCTCTATTTAATTTCCTTAATGTTCATGATCTCTATCAAAGGGTTTGGTTTGATTACTCTTCAATGCAGAAACATTTACATACTGTTTAAAATAGAGATTGACACTATCACTCAATGCAATGTAATATACTGTATAAACGTATATTCACACCATACAATGTAACATACTTTATGAACTGTTGTAGGCAGTGAATCTATCACACCATACCATGTAACATACTTTACGAACTGTTGTAGGCAGTGACTCTATCACACCATACATTGTAACATAATGTACGAGCTGTTGTGACCAGTGACTCTATCACACCATACAATGTAACATATTGTACGAACTGTTGTAGACAGTGACTCTATCACATCATACAATGTAACATAATGTACGAACTGTTGTAAACAGTGACTCTATCACATCATACAATGTAACATAATGTACGAACTGTTGTGACCAGTGACTCTATCACATCATACAATGTAACATAATGTAAGAACTGTTGTAAACAGTGACTCTATCACACCATACAATGTAACATACTTTACGAAATGTTGTAGACAGTGTCTCTATCACACCATACAATGTAACATACTGTACGAACTGTTGTAGACAGTGACTCTATCACATCATACAATGTAACATACTGTACGAACTGTTGTAGACAGTGACTCATCACACCATACAATGTAACATACTGTACGAACTGTTTAGACAGTGTCTCTATCACACTATACAATGTAACATGATGTACGAACTGTTGTAGACAGTGTCTCTATCACACCATACAATTTAGCATACTGTACGAACTGCTGTGACCAGTGACTCTATCACACCATACAATGTAACATAATGTGCGAACTGTTGTAGACAGTGACTCTATCACACCATACAATGTAACATACTGTACGAACTGCTGTGACCAGTGACTCTATCACACCATACAATGTAACATACTGTACGAACTGTTGTAGACAGTGACTCATCACACCATACAATGTAACATAATGTACGAACTGTTGTAGACAGTGACTCTATCACACTATATAATGTAACCTACTGTACGCACTGTTGTGACCAGTGACTCTATCACACCATAAAAAGTAACATAATGTACGAACTGTTGTAGACAGTGACTCTATCGCACCATCCAATGTAAGATACTGTACGAACTATTGTGACCAGTGTCTCTATCACACCATACAATGTAAGATACTGTACGAACTGTTGTAGACAGTGACTCTATCGCACCATCCAATGTAAGATACTGTACGAACTATTGTGACCAGTGTCTCTATCACACCATACAATGTAAGATACTGTACGAACTGTTGTAGACAGTGACTCATCACACCATACAATGTAACATAATGTACGAACTGTTTAGACAGTGTCTCTATCACACTATACAATGTAACATGATGTACGAAATGTTGTAGACAGTGTCTCTATCACACCATACAATGTAACATACTGTACGAACTGCTGTGACCAGTGACTCTATCACATCATACAATGTAACATACTAAACGAACTGTTGTAGACAGTGTCTCTATCACATCATACAATGTAACATAATGTACGAACTGTTGTAGACAGTGTCTCTATCACATCATACAATGTAACATAATGTACGAACTGTTGTAGACAGTGTCTCTATCACATCATACAATGTAACACAATGTACGAACTGTTTAGACAGTGTCTCTATCACATCATACAATGTAACCTACTGTACGCACTGTTGTAGACAGTGTCTCTATCACACCATACAATGTAACATAATGTACGAACTGTTATAGACAGTTTCGCTATTACACCATACAATGTAACATACTGTACGAACTGTTGTGACCAGTGACTCTATCACATCATACAATGTAACATAGTGTACGAACTGTTGTAGACAGTGTGGTTCTATCACACCATACAATGTAACATAGTGTACGAACTGTTGTAGACAGTGACTCTATCACACCATACAATGAAACATACTGTATGATCTGATGTAGACAGTGTCTCTATCACACCATACAGTGTAATATAATGTACGAACTGTTGTGACCAGGGATTCTATCACATCATACAATTTAACATACTGTACGAACTGTTGTAGACAGTGGTTCTATCACATCATACAATGTACCTTAGTAATATAGTGTACAATACTGTACGAACTGTTGTAGTTGACTCACCTTTGTAGGCAGAGACTTTATCAAACACACACTTGTAACTAGCCTCAATCCTGGAATCTTCAGCTTTTATCTTGATAATTCCAGATTCGCTCGTATCGTAAATAATCCAATATAAATTCTCGTTCCTGTAATGATGTATTTTTATACAATTATCATCATAGTTGCAATAGTGCTACAATGCTGATCTGGCTGTGACAAATGTGCCAATTTATCATAAACAGATACATACAGCTCAAAAATTACCCCTGTTACATAGGAAAATATCTAATTATCAATATACAAAAGTAAAGTAGCTATCATCATTATAGAAAAAAATAATTGTTCATTCTACCATGTAAATTGCATAGAAACAGAATACTGTACAAGTTTAACATTCTGTTTAAAAATATATCTCACCTACATATAATTACACATTGTTTTTTATATGTTTTCATCTGAATGGTGCATATTAAAACAACACAATCTACGACACAAAATCTTAAATTGCTTAAAAAGAGCAGAATATACAATAACGTTTCAACTGTTATTGACAAAGTATTACTATACACTATGATGGAAGTGTCCTTATAAAGTTTACTTTGTTGTTGTAAATGTATACAAGATTGCGCTATATATAATCTTTAAAAGGACGTAGTAACGTAAACGTTTGTACTTTTTTCAATTGAAACAATATACGCATGATTAATTAAAGTATAAAATGATTTGTTTTAATCCACTGTACTATGATAACAACCGAAGTTGCGTCTGTGTATAACAACCAGATTTAGTGTTAACTTACAGATTATAATTGGCGGGGTAGTTGGGAGATGTTAGGTATTGAACAGATGTTGTCGCGTTGAGGTACGTTATGTTGACACTGGAGTCAATACAACTAGGAAGCACTGCAATACAGGTAAACACATGTTATCACTGGTTAAGTGACCATACAAACGCGGTTCACGCAAGGGAAGACTTAAGGATAAAACAATATTATTTGTTATCTACCTTTTACATCATCTAAGACATTTAAATTTTTCAGAATAGTTCTCGTTTTACAGAAACCATATTAAAAAACTAAATACGGTTTGTTATATATTTGCAAAAAAATGAATTTATATGAATGAGTGTATGTATTTAAGAAATAATCGTCTTTTTGGCAGGTGATATACACACCTCAACGGTTCGTCAACAATGAAAGAACAACACGGTATACTCCGAACGGTAAGGACAAATTAACCTTATAAAACTTACACAATATCTACATTTTATAAGATACATATATATTACATCTTACCGTGGGGTGCAGATATGAACTGCACCTTGAATCCTCTGTTTAAACTAGAACCATCTGCGTAGAAAAAGAGAGTCAAACTGGAGCCAGTACTATTGATACTAGCCGTCAAATCCTCCCCGCAGAACGAGCCTAACTGTACCGAGCTAGAGGACGGACCTGTTATTGTTACAGAAAAAGCAAATTAAGAAGCTGCGCGCTTCACGATTTTAAGCATTACAGCAGTGCCATGAATAAAATGAACTAACAATGAATATTTCACTTCGAGATATGATATAACATTAAATCAATATGGTAAAATTGTTCATGTGATATTTTATGGAAGTGTTCCAGAGGTCTTCGTAACATTTGGATTGAAAGGAACGTGTTAAGTCATCATCATAATTAGTTTTTCTCCTTTTAATTTAAGATGCATATACAATTCTAGCATAGACTGACATGCTATTACAAAATGTAACAGGAAATGCTTGAATTTAAGATACAAGTCTTACCATCATAGATAGCCAATCCATCGTTGGAGCAGCCAGTACTGCTCTGTATAGAGGAATCCACTAGGTTCAGAAAAATCTGTTCCCCTTCGGCTGCCTCAATGACCAGGTAACAGTTCAGGTAGCTTTATAAACATAACATTTTATATGTTAATTGTTAATGGTTTTTTGAAAAAAAACCTGATGAAAATGAACTATATCTAATTTCGCTTCCAGCAAAAGAACGAGATATATATGCTGCGGATAAAGAAGTAACCCTTTGTACTTCAAAGTCATAAGAACTGGTAACATTCTTGATCTATCAGATAACTACATCTCTAAATATATACTGAACTAAGTAATACAATATAACATATTGTTATTAAATATGATTATGAAATAAGACTTACTTTCCATACAGGTTAGGGTAATTGGGGGACGTAATTTGTTGGAGGGAGGATGCGGCTGGCACCACGCTTGTGTCGCACACCGAAAAGGTCGGGATGGCTGCCACGGTAGTTGTCAGAGCCAATGTTCGTCCTGTAAAATAGCAGCACAAACAAACAAGCAAAGTTTAATGTAGGCGTTTTTACCATTTGCATTTTTAGACACAGCGATAAAAATAGTATTGCGCATGACATGCATACCTTAGTTACGTTTCTATATTGTATTCGATCTGATGTTGTCGCTTCGACCAAAACAGACTATTTATCAAAAGTGACTAAAACATAATTCCAGTTCTAAACACAATCTTAACAGGCGTTGGCATCATGATGTTTGTAAGTAGCAGGCATCTGTTTTGTCTACGACTATATATATATCAACCCCGTAAACATAATCCAAATGTTACTGTATAATGCACTAAAATACATATAAGAACTACTTACCCCTGTTAGTGGAGTTATACGACACGACGAAGCCAGTTCGGGCGGTCAGACTGAACTGTGTAGTAAGCTTTAGAAACATTTTATCTGCCGACGATATGACAACCACACTTACGAAGTTCACCTTGTCAGAGCACACCTGTTTCAGCTCGGTGGCACTATCGTCTGGTCCTGATTTACGCAACGAAGGAATAAGGTAAAACATTATTATATCCAGTAAGGCTATATGACTTCCATCAAATGATTATACATGTAATGCACCTAACAAATCGGTCATGTTTCAGTCTTGATTATAAAAAGAGAGCCATCGGTCAGTCAAGTGCTTAAAAATGGCAGTACATTACTATTAATTGCTTCTTAAAAAGAAAAATTAGCTTCCTTGATATAGGGAGATATTTTCTGTGATGTCAGTTGGTGTTATCCTCACATCTTCTACGATTATATATGGCAGATTAACATTTTTGTGAATAATATATGACATTTCTTCACCTAAAGCGATGACACATGACTTAAACAAGTTCCAGTTAATTATATATTAGATTGTTACATCTTCAGAATTCACATTAAATTAACACAACTTCATTGTTGTTTCTTACATTCTTGCATTTTCAGTGATTGATAACGCCAATAGTTATACCTTCAATGAATGACATGTGACATTGTACATATTTAGTGATGAACATGACACAATAGCAATTTCAACGACGAGATACGACATTCTCACATTGTGATTGATGAAATGACATCGTAACATTACGTTCTGACATAAAACTTTCATTGAACATATTCAAATTCGAACTATCATACCTATACATAGCGAAGGTTCAGCGTTAACTTGTAGGTAGGATACTCACCGTCGTAGATTGTGAGGATATCAGTGTAACAGACCTCCCCTGATACCATGTCAGAGTACAGCACCTCCAGTATAATGTCGTCAAGAGCGGAGACAGCTGTGATTAGCCAGGAACACTCGTTATCTCTAAATCATAAAAATAGCGATTACAAACAGATTCATACTATATAGAAAAAAATACTATTTATAGAACAAAAGTGTGGTAATTGCACATTTTTAAAATCTGCTATCTATCGACTGATATTATAAATGCATTGTATATATTCATAAATGGCCATCAGCAAAATATGTGTTTACAGTTGTGATAAGTACATTATAATATATAATATAGAAATAGTATAAGTCGATACCAACAGGATTTACAGTCGTTCTAAAACCCGGAAAGCATATGAATAAGTAGAGTTGAAACAAAGGGGGCTAATAGTCGTTATACGTGTATGATAATAAGTGAACCGTTAAAATCGATAGAAATGAGGCATCCAGTAGGTATAAGAAAAGTATGGAACACATGAACTATCATAGTCAAAACGTAAAAGGGCCATACAGTTATACTGTACCAGATAAACACTAGAACAGTGTGAAATTAACCATGTGCAATGTGAAGAATCAGGTCAATTTCATGGACAAAGGAAACAACGAACTTTTGGTAGTTTCATTTAGTATCCAACTTGTGTAGAAAATTAAATATATTATAATTTTAATGATTGTTCATCTGCTTATTTGAGTAGAGACGTATTTCTAGTATATTTACGCGTCTTCCAGTCGAGGGAATCCCGGGGAATATAGGTATTGGATGGTGGTGTTCGCGTCCAGATCCAGGGCTGTTGGACAAACAGCTGAAACAACATAAGACATAGCGGTCATAGTTTAAACATCAATAAGTGGTGTCTGCTTTATAAACAAATGAAATGTTATGATGGGGAGATCTCCGTTGTGTAATATGCTAGTCATAAAGATGGTCAGTAAATGTGTTCTTATTATAATTTGAACGTGTATGCCAATTTTTTGCTTTCAAAAGTTTATGACAAAGTTATATTTATTGTGGTCATTTTTGTTTCAGCAGTATAATCTTGATATGGTGAACGATTTTGTATATTTGGTTCAGTGATTATAGTTTCTTGGTTAAACCTCAGGTGAGAATGCATCGGTTGGCATGAATGAACGATGAAAGATAAATCAATATTAACTAGAAAAAAATATTTTTTCAATATTCGAATATTACATCATATACGTATAATAAATGAAAATAAGCATTCAATGTAAATAACGTCTTTGAGGAAGGGTTTTAAGATGTTATCGTATTCTCCCCACATTTTGGGTGATTGTTTGATTATGCTGTGTAATCATCGGTTTAATTTTGTGTTTATATTTTATTTTTATGGAAAGTACCCCATACACAGAACACACTACTATCTTCATTATTGTTAATTTGACTACGAAAAACCAATGTACTTTTTAAATATAAACAACACTTACTACTGACTGTTGTTGGGTAACGGAAGAATCGGAGTGTCGCGCCCTGGAGCTGGACACTGGAGTCTGACCGGAACCATGCAGTGGCGTACTGACTGGTAGACTTGTACAAATCTATTTGTCTATGTGAGGCTGAACCGCACGCGGCCTTTAGCAGCGTCGATTGTCGTCCTGCAAATGAGAATTTCATTAGCGCAATACATGTCATATTTAAACATTAGACTTTTGTTTGTTTGTTTGTATTTTACGTCCTATTAACAGCTATGGTCATTTAAGGACGTGCTAGGTTTTAGTGGTGAAGGAAAGTCAGAGCTCCTGAAGAAAAGACCACCGACCTACGGCCAGTAGTTGGCGACTGCCCCACGTAGGTTTCGAACCCGCGACCCAGTAGTAGAAGGCTAGTGGTTGCAGAATGTCAGACGCCTTAACCACTTGGCCACCACGGTAAAAGTCGTGAAAGACAGAACTTTTACCAAAACATAAAAGGTTTCAATTCGAATTATAATGGTTATACATATTTCTTATATATGTTTTCTGGGAATTGTACTGTAAGCCACAATGCAGGAAAGACATACCATCGTAGATAAATAATCCGTCGTACGAGCATCCTGGGGCGAACTCGATCGAGTATGACGTTATGTCTATAAACACCAAGTGATCAGCATCCCCAGCATTCAGATACCACTTACAGTTAGCAGACCTACACAGATAATGACATATTCGGTAATAATGTGAAGTTAGTGTAATAATAAAAGAATAGTTTCTAATAGAATCAAGGAACACACTCTTTGATAAAATATTTATATCAAACAAAATACTAATCTATCTTTTACTAATGTGATGTTTACAATTTACATGTATTTCTTTTGTAATACACTGCATTTCATGTATATCTGTGTTTGTATTACATAACATCTCATTTATATCTGTGTTTGTCTTACATAGCATTTAATGTATGTATGTGTTTGTATTACATTGCATTTCATTTATATCTGTGTTTATTACATAACATTTCATTTATATCTGTGTTTGTATTACATAACATTTCATTTATATCTGTGTTTGTATTACATAGCATTTCATTTATATCTGTGTTTGTATTACATAGCATTTCATTTATATCTGTGTTTGTATTACATAGCATTTCATGTATGTATGTGTTTGTATTATATTGCATTTCATTTATATCTGTGTTTGTATTACATTGTATTTCATTTATATCTGTGTTTTAATAACATAACATTTCATTTATATCTGTGTTTGTATTACATAGCATTTCATTTATATCTGTGTTTGTATTACATAGCATTTCATGTTTATCTGTTTTTGTAATACATTTGATTTCACGTATGCATGTGTTTGTGATACATTGCATGTCATGTTTGTCTGTGTTTGTAATACAATATATTTCATGTATATCTGTGTTTGTAATACATTGAATTTCATGTATATCTGTGTTTGTAATACATTGTATTTCATGTATTTCTTTGTTTGTAATACATTGTATTTCATGTATATCTGTGGTTGTAATACATTGTAATTCACGTTTATCTGTGTTTTTAATACATTGTATTGAATGTATGTCTGCGTTTATGTCATGCATTTCATGTTTCATGTATAACTGTGTTTGTCTTTGCCATATATTTCATTAAATTTTCATGTATTTATTTGTTTTAGCACAATATATTACATCTTTGTATTTGCAACAAATAATACGTCATGTATGATAGTTTTTAACATATAGCATATAATGTATTTGGTTTTAAGACATTGTTTCAATATGCGTGTATATGTGTGTGTAATATATGTCTTGTATACATGCGTGTTGTACATGTGTTGTATGTGGGATTTGTTTCACAGTATAATACGTGCCCATATGTTTGCTACAAATTATATTTTATGCGTTTGTTTGGAACGCATTTTATTCCAGGTTGAGTGATTTTAACAAATGTCATGTATATGTGTATTTATTCTCGTAGTATATTTTCATTTCAAAATATATCATTAAATCAATCAGATTTAATTGGAATTGGGCAACAGGCAAAGCCTATACAAGCCAAACAATACCAATACAATGAACTATGAATATTTACACAATGAACATGCTTTAGAAACATACGAATTAGATCAGTGCCAATGATGATAGGATATACCATACTTACACACTTAGATACACTAATACATACATACATACATGCATGCATGCACATACACATACATACAAACATACATACATGCACACATACATACAAACATACATACATGCACACATACATACATATATACATGCATACATAACATATTTCAAAATATGTTGGTTGATTCTATTTATCTCTGAACACAAACACGAATAGCAGAGTTAAGATATTCACTAAGAAAACTACTTCCTTTTGTCAATATATTAATATTAAACATTAGATGTTCATAAATGTTTAGGTCCAGAGATATTAATAAAATTTGTCTTTGATTCATATATATCTAGGGCAATGCAGACAGAAGTGACTCACATCTTCATTATTGTATAACACATATACAGGAGGGATTATCATTATGATGGTCTCTAAAGTGATCAACTGACTTGCACGATTTCGGAGTTGACAAAATATTATGTTAAAAGATCTAGTCCCTTCATATTTAAAAAACTTAGTACATATATCTTCATTATATTGGGGTATGGCATGATGAACAAGTTGTACTTTGAGTTCACTAATAGATCTCAAATTATAATAGTTACATTCAGGTCTATTCCACCAAGACATTATGCTAGGAAAGAAACTGTTGAAATATGCATTAGATCTACAAATTGGTGGTTCAAATATACGTTGATGTCGGACATGATGGGTCATAGCTTCATTGCTGACTATTTACAGTTCAACAATTCCAAAAAGATAATTATGACTAACATGGTTAATTATTTTGAAAAACAATATATGCTGCTGATCCTTTCTACGTTTCTGAAGAGTATCCCATCCAATTTCATTATAGATGATTTCATGACTAGTACCTCTTCGGAGACCAGTAACTATTCTAGCAGCATCTAGCTGGATAGATTCAAGAAGATCTGATTCAGTTTGATTACAGTTATTCCATACAACACTAGCATACTCACGATTTGGACGAATATATGACGAATATATGACTTGTATATCATTACCAGAGATTTCCTATCAAGTTTGTGTTTGAGTGACCTAAATATATGCATCTTATTACATTTATTATTATATAAGAAATTGATGTGATCAGACCACAAACCATGGCTGTTAAAAAAAATACCCAGATGTTTATGCTGTTTTACATTTACCACAGAATTGTTAAGAAATGTGAGATCAGGATGCATTTCATCTGCATTTAATTTATTTGATACAAGAAGAGCTTCTGTTTTACTAGGACTGAATACTATACCCCATCTATGAACCCAGATAGATATTTTATTGAGATCATTGTTTAAAATTTTAGCAGCAGCATTGTTATCATTTTCTATAAGTACAAAACATTGAGCTACCATCTGCAAACAAATTCACATTTGACTCAATTTCTTTTTCTATGTCATTTATATATAAAAGAAATAAATACGGCCCGAGGACTGAGCCCTGTGGGACACCGGCTGTAAGTGTACGCCAAGAAGACTTGTACCCATCAATTATTACTCTTTGTTGTGTATCAGTTAAATAATTAGAAAACCGATTAAGAAAATTGTCTTCAATACCATATTTTTTCATGCCAGACCCTATCAAAGGCCTTAATAATATCACAAAACACAATTATGGCCTCTTTTCTTGTATCAAGTTGCTTAAGAATTGAATCATATATTGCTAATAGCTGGTTAACTGTAGAATCTTTGGGGAGGAATCCAGATTGGTTCTTAGAAATTATATGATTTATTGAAAGATAGTTAAACAAATATTTGAACATAATTCTTTAAAGCAATTTACTAAACAGAGGAGTGATAGAAATAGGTCTGTAGTTTGATGGGTCACTTCTCTCACCTTTGCCCTTATATACAGCTGTGACATTGGCATATTTCAAGACTTTAGGTAATTGACCGGATTCCACTGATTTATTAAAAATAATATGTAATGGCTTTACAAGAGATTCAGATACACCTTTGATAAATGTTGGGTGAATTGTATGAGTACCTGCAGGCTTTTTTGGATTAATGAGTTGAAGTTGGTCATAAAGATCTTGCTCAGTATATTAGATAGCTGATGAGGGAAAGGAGTAGGATTCGGAAGGATGCCTTCAATAGTTTTATCTGATGTAGAAATAGATATGAAAAAATAGTGAAATGACTCCACCTTATCTACAGGATGCACTTTCAATTCACCATTAATTTCCAAAGGATAATCAGTACAATTTTTATTTTTAGAGGTAAGAACAGATTTGGCAATTCTCCACCATTTACCTGGAAGGATATTTTTGTCAATAAGAGAATTTTGAAATTTGCTAAAGTATTTTTGCTTTGCATCTCTAATAATTGAAATAACTGAATTACGTTATTGTCTGTATTAATCCCGCGAGGTGGCAGTATTTATTTGCTTAGCCTTATAATGTTAAGTAGTACACGTAGTATATCATGCATGGGAATGTTTAAACATATCGTATTTATCAAGTATGTGTTTTGTAACACATTACACTTCATAAACATGTATATATGTCTTTGTAAAACATTAAACTCTATGTACATGTATGTGTATTTTTGACACATATGATTTCATGAATGTGTGTGTCTGTACATGTAACATAATGTATTTCATATAAATTATTGATGGGATGTCATGATATTATTTTGTATTTTTCCCACATTTATATAAGTACAATGACATATTAGTTTTTGTCAATAAATACACATTTCTGATATCGATAGATAGAATACCCGACTGCCGATACAAACCTATTCATCTAAAGATCGATACGCTAAACAGGTCTATGGTCGTAATATCAATAATGAATAGTGAATGTGTACATGTGTTATCACTGAGATAGCACTGTACAGCATGACAACCAAAACAGCCAAAGAAATGTTGTACTGCTAATATAGAAATAATAACAAAGTTTAGCATAGTTAAGAATCAAATTATCAGTGCTTAAGCAATATAAAGCATTAAATGTTTACAGCCTGTGCCAAGCTTAGAGGCTTCGGTGACGTTGTTTACCTAACTTACAAAATATAACATCAGTAAATGTAGACGTTTTTCATGTTCTTGTCCCTTTTATACATGTTATTTAAATAGCATGCCACCTGCAGTTTTCAAGTTTAATTCACATACGGATATATTCGAGAGGACCTTAACGTAAACCGGAAACGTATATAGAACTGACCTCTGTCTCCCTTTTCTATTCCCTACTTTATATTGTATACTTTCTTCTCATATTCCAGTCTTTTCTTCGTCTGCTGGATATCCAAACTACTCAGTAATGAAGGGGGCGTAAAACCAATCAATCAATCAGTAGAACTGATATACTTACGGCGGATAGGACGATGGGAAGTTAGGAGACGATAATGTCTGTAGCTTCTCCGTGGCCGCTATTGTGAAACCCGACGATTGACATGTTTGAGCTATCAAAGAAAACGAGTTTTAGCCGAGTGTTATTCTGTTGTTTAAATGTACAAAAGCCTCTATTTAATAAATTTAATTCAACAGAGTAAATAAAGTGTCTATGTCTGATTGTTTTCTGTGTCAGACGGAATGCAAGCATGACTACACGTGTGTACCAGTATACGTCTGGCTTAATACTAAGATACCTTTACATGCATGTAGACATCATCCATGTAAGGTCAGTATACCATTATTCTGATATTTTATCATATATGTTTACTGCCAACGTTTTTTTTGTTCCTGATAATACATATGCAGATAATTTATTGCCACTAATAAAATATAAAGAACGTGTACAGAATCATAAATGCCTTTTTGACCTAATACAGTATGTATGTTATACACCGGTGACGCCATTCTACGTGTTCATAACTTTTACTATAATAAAAAGATATCAACAAATTTTAATTGAAAATACATTCTTATGCTCACACCATTAAATCGTACCAGGTACATATAACACCCTATTGATATCAAAAACGTTTAAATTGAATATATAAAAGGATCCAACTTTAAATCATGCGACAGGATTCATTGATAGCCACGATCCACATCAATATATAAAAGTTGTAATACAATAGTCAAGTTAGATACATTTTAAGTTGTGATCAGAGGTCTTTTTCGCATATGTTCTAATTTTAAATAAGGAACAGGAAATATTTGAAGCAAGTCGTACCTGTTACGGTGGTTACGCTCCAGAGAAATGCCAGTACCGTCAGCAGTCGTCTCCAGTTGGCCATCCTGTGTGTAAACAAGTATCACCCAGTAACAGAGTGTTTACAGTGTCACAAAGGTTGGCCGAGAGGACATTAATGTCGGGTAATGTCCTCTCTCCACACAGCTACCGCTAGTCTGCCTCCTTTACTGGTACCCGACACAAACTTAGGCTTGCTAAGGGATTCTTTTTTATCAGGAATATATAATAAAGTCCCACAATCACTTGTGATTTGTGTGACAAGGCTGTTCTGAACAAATGCCGTGTTCAAAACCTAAATACTACGCATATCAATTTCATACATGGTAACCACAACAGCATTTGGCAGACCAGATTCGCAGCATAATCAGTTTGTTTATATATAAAGTGACAAAATACTGTTATAAACAATCACATAAATTTCGTTAAATGTAAAACAGACATTTTAGAAGGAACTTTACATAATTAAACTATGCCTTTAAGATGGTCGTAGAAATCCACTTATCCTACAGCTCCCAATCGATTTTACGACAACACCGTTCTGTTTACGTAGACGTTGTTAGATATCTCTAACTAATTACGTTTCTGACCTATTTCGAACAACTAAAATTACCTGTACAAAAACGACCATTTGTCCATTCAGAGGTAGGGCAGCGTAAACGATTCAGTCAATTATATATAGTCTGACAAACTGCCGCTACTAATTCCTGTCGGGCAGACTATCTAAAACACAGAAAGCGCTGACTGGCTTGGGTCATTTCAAACACGTAGCTATCTTTTTGTGCTATATAATGGAACTGTCGACCGTGAATATCACGTCGGAATGGATTTTTAAAAAACATATTCATAGCCTATAATTTGTCTGAATGGACTTCTCGTACATACCATGTATATATCAAGGTGACTTGCATACTTGTGTCCGCTTACACGTCTCCAGTGGTACTTAAATACCTAAGAGATATTTAACTGTACATTTGATTATATCGACTGGAACATACAATCAACAAAGGGATTGCTATCAGTTGTGCTATGCAGAGCAGATCATTGTACACGTTAATAGGAGGGTCCAATGGGACAGGAACGAATGCACTGTGATTGTTTTCCATATTTTCCTGACTAGAGAATTATTTTTCAACAACATGGTAACTTTTGTATTACGTGTTGACTTCAGCTCTGATGTATATCATATTTTACTCATTATTTGAAATGCACGTTGTGCACCAGCTATATACTTCAGAGAACTAAGTCAACATAAAACAGGATATGTAAGTAAAATGCCTTCTAACACCATATGGAATGCTCTTTACCTTTTCAACACATGTAAACTGTTTCTCCCATCTATTGACCATCAATAATCATACGGAAGTCACAAACTGAAAGTTCCTAAAAAGCGACACCACCGAATAAGATTTTTTTTAGCATTTATAAAGAAATTTCAAATAAATGCAATGCAAATCGATAATTGTAACGTATGTGGAGAGTACATTTAAATATATTATATGCTCTAACGGATGATAGTAACTGGCATACGGCTTACGTCGATCGTCTTTAAAATCAATCAAGCACATTTATACAAACGTTAACGCAGTCCTGTTGTTATCTGTACAAATTGGCTACCTCAAGTCTTTCGGAAAACGCTGTATGTTAGGTCTGTACAAAGAAACAAAACAATGAAAAAAATCAATTTGTGAATCCCCATCCTATTTTTCTGCTCCACATATGCAAGTACTATAGTATTTTAAAAGCGTGGAATATTTAAGACTCGTAACTAACAATAGAAAGGTAAACTATCGATCGCTGAGTAGGCCTGATCGTTGATTTTTTTTTCAGGATACTCGATACACATTGGGTATCTGGTTCATTTGTTATGCCCTGATAGAAGCCACGGGGGCAACGACAGGAGACGTATACATTGAAAGTAAGCCAGGAAAAATGGTTGTTGTTAATTTCTCGAATAAGTGTAAGAAAGGATATAGACTAGTCTCCTAGTATATTTCTTATCCGAGACTGTGCCCATTAGTCGAAACGTGTTGACCCTGTTACATATAGTGTACACTATTTTTTTTACGTGTAGTTGTCCGACTAAACAAAATTGAAATGTTTATTAAGTTCCACTTTCGAATTTGTGCACACACTTTCCAGAACCGTTGTAATGCTATAGCTTGATTTGAAGACTGGTTCTTCTCCTTCAGTTTAAGACCATGTATGCTCAAATCCACCAAATACCACCGATGTTACAGCAGTTAGAAACTAAAAAATATATGTATTTTCGCCATGGACGAGTTCATTACATTTCTATTTTAAGTGTATTAGTATTTTTTCTCAGTCACGACAGGTGTCTATATAGCTAGCTGTGACAAAGACACTTATTATAGGTTGCGGGTCACTTTAGGGAGTTGGAGCAGTTTGAAAGTACATGTATGTATAACCAGTAATGTTTCAGAAAGTGTTAAAACTACAAACGTATCTTGACTGCATAGCATAGTAGACAAGCTTCCAGTTTTACAACCGAGAGGTCGCCATATTCTAGAAAGACAGAAGAAACCAAAAATATATTAAACCTATGTTATTTAATTTTAGTATTTGATAGATTAATATAAATATACT
>NW_018403901.1:187662-213402 GCF_002113885.1 Mizuhopecten yessoensis | reverse complement strand
GGGGGCGGGGGGGGGGAGATTTTTTGAATATTCCCCCAAGGGTTGAGATCCCCCTATCTCATCCCCGAGGGGGTGAATGATTATTTTTCTCTTACCCTGTTGTTCCTGTCCAAGTGTAAGACGAAGCATATTGTTTGTAAACAGGAACACGTGGGTAGCCTATTAATATTATATGTATGCGTCGGACGGTTCACGCATCATATTTTAAACATTTTAAAATCAATCCCATCAATGTCAAATGTAAACACGACAAGATTAGCAGACGAACTTTCTATGTCCTGTTTGATTTTATACGACAAGGAATCTCCCTTGTATATAATGGCTCTCTGTATGCATCAATAGTAATTTTTAGACCGAACAAAGTTAAACTTAATACTCAAACAATGCACGTATTAAACGTGTCCCAACGTTTCAAGCCTAACTGGTCCCTTTGTCAAGCTATGACTGAGTGAGCGGTTTGTATTGTTTACCTGTACAGCTATGTGACGAGGTTGTGAATTCCATAGGACACTTTATAAACACTGTATAGAATAGGTTACTCGTTTGTGTATAAAGTAACACTTTGATATTTCATTTTTCCGAACTGCTCAATCTTAAAGTAACATATGTATTATAAAAAGGCATTGATCATAAAATAACTTTGCAAATTACTGTAGTATATAGCAGTCTAATTGTTAATAATAATTTTGTATGTCACCACCCGAAGATACATGTAGCATAGGTCGTTTATCTAATTTTCAATAAAACATATTCATGAAGTCGGATTGCGGAAAATAAACACTCTTAAGTTAAATTCTGTACATTTGCAACAATTAAAGTACAATTAAACGTTTATTAATGCTTTAGTAATCTCACAGAATTTATGCGACCACATTTTGCAGATAACATAGAACAAAAAGTGATAACGCCTTCAGTTAACATTGAAATAATGGTTAGTACAATATGTAAATGTATTTGGAATGTTGATACAATGTATTTACACAATATTATACATTTCTACTATCTAAAATACGAACATCAAAGAGATATTTAACAAAACAAAGTCATAAGTCCTATTTCTTGTAAATTAAACAACCACAATAAGGGAGACAACTCTTCCAAACTATTTCTGTATCAACTAGAGACTTTTATTGTACATACCAGTAACGTATGTAACATGGTACCAGTACCTTCTGAATTCGTCACAACTCTTCATCTCATTTTATTACACATACTGTTGAACGATTATTTACACTGATCTAGTATAAAAAGCTAATTTTCAGTTCAAAGTTACACTAATCGAACTAGGAAATATGTATAAATACTGGATGTCCAGCATACATCGACACTAAATCATTAAAAATATATGTAAATTATTGTTGTTTAGGACAAATTTGCACTCAGACTGTCCTCTGTTATATGACTATTCCACTAAAATATTTCACAATCAGGCGGTCATCAGGACTTTTTCTGTACGAGGAGGCTGTCCAACTTCACCCCTCCCTTGGTTGGTTTGCGAGCGGGGGTGTGGTTCTCCTCGTCATCACTATCGACAGACACTTTGGAAGCGGTTCTGTACGTCTTTCCAGCCTTGTACTTCTTAATTCCTTTGTAAACGGCAAATCCAATAGCGACTAAAATTATCGCCCCCAACACGCCACCTACAATGGCGCCAATTATCAGGTAAGTGCTGGTTGAAGATGGTACCTCTGTAAGAGAATAAAATACATACATATTAGTTATAACAAATTACTTATATTGATATCATTATGCATAGGGTATGGCTTAGCTACCAGAAATACCCTGTGTGCCCAAAGCCAATAGCTATATGTATCGAAATCCTTCTGCATGATAAAGTATGCCATTTGGGTACCCTGCAGACTCATAGTTTTGTCTGTATTCTCTGCACAGGAGACATTAAAATCGCCACTCATAGAGTTATATCCGTTCTTTTCTATCACCTTTTTTTCCTTCGTCGTTTTCTCCTCGGGCACAAGTCTTATGAATTTAGCTTTTGCGAGGATAATAAACGGCGAACAAACGGAACACGCTTTCCCAGTGTTGCTTAACGAATAGGACATACCCGTAATGGAAAATCAATGTCGCAGAAAAGGGACAAAAGATGACAAGCATCGGCTATTGGCCATCAAATAGTTATGACAACATATGTTGTTTGTAGCAGCCATTAATACAATAATATGTGTGGGTAGATTAGCCGACAGGACAGATTGAGATAACATTCATTGAAGCTGTCGACACAATCCAATCTCAGATTCATTTTTATACAAGCAAAACATCAAAATCACATTGATCTTATGGAATTTCGGAATCTTTGAAATTTGGAAAACGCTTGTTTGATAAAAATTATATTAAAGCTACATGTTTTTAAATATCTTACCATCGACGAGAACGTAGGAGACTCGGAACCCTTTGTAGTTGGAGTCGGTGTCCGAAACAAACCTCGCGTATACGTAACTTCCGGTGTCTTGGTAGTACACCGGCTTTTCTTCTCCACAGAATGTCCCTAGGACAGGGTAAGACTCACAGGGACCTGTTATAGATGAACGAATAGCTATTATAAACTGTGCAGGAACTGACAACAGTTTGAAACATGCTTTTTGCTAAAGAACGTCACGATATTTGAAGCATTATGTTCTTATCCTGATCTACAGCTGACGTTGATACTGATATTTTGTAAGCAAAGTACCATCTTTAAGCCAGTCGATTTGGTATCGTGAACATAATAAACCCACCTGTTCTGGACAACAAAAATAGCAATACAATTCCATATATAATACTAGTATCCAAATCTAAAATTTGATTGCAAATTGTTATGAATCTAAAAGCAATTCAGCATGCCAAGGTAATAAAGAGTAAAAGCAAAGACGTTCCGGCTTTGTAGCGTAGGTGAATTTACTATATTCAAATATATTTATTTAAAACTATTAATTGCGTTTATCGTTCAATACTCCAATTACGTGTTACATACCTTTGTACAGGGTGACTTTGTCGTAAGAACATGGATAACTGGCCTCTATTCGGGAGTCCTCCACCGCTACCTTGATCACACCAACACCAGAAGGGTTGTAGATCAGCCAGTGAGAGTCTTCATTGCTAATGGAATACACAACAATCATTACTGTGATCATGTAAAACTATTTTTACCGAAATGCATACATAACTTTGTATCAACGAATGCAGTTGTTGTCTAGGCACACTGTTTACACACTGATATAGCATTTGATTACGATATATTTGTAAATACCACAGACACAACGAAGGCTATTTTCGTGTTCAGTAGGTACATGTACAATATACAATGTATATGTAACATTGATGAACATCAAAAGTCCAGTATTCAAGGATCTAATTGAAGAATTACAAAGGCTCGAGATAAACTATATTAATAAGATATTTAAATAAAAACTAGTGCGAATATTGTCTAATGTCTAATTGTCTAACATTTGTTTGAAGCCCAACTAAATTGCATCACTGCATGAATGCGATAAAAGCAAATTTCAACAATTAAATACCTGTAATGAATGTAGTATCAGCCTTACCTTGTGTAGTCATTCGGGTAGTTATCGGAGGTGAAGTATTGAACAGTGGTTGTGGCGTTCAGGTTGGTAATATTTCTTCCGCTGTCTACGCATGTCGGGGTTTCTGAAATTATGATTGAAACATGAAATATGCACATTTTGACCAAAGAAAAAGATCAAATTAAATCTGTTTCAAATGCTAAAATAAATAATGGAAATAAATCAAAATGTGAGGAGAAAACGGACAGCAGATGAACTTAAGGCAAAGTTATTCTCATTGCTTCAGACTTCGGCATCATTTACATCAGTGCTACAATTAGGTATATTTAAAGACGCACGCGTTAGATGGAATTTCGCAATGCATTAAAGACTGTTAAACGTTTTGGTCTGCGCACAAATATTGTCGAAAATGTTATGAGATGAATAGTCATAATGAGAGTTTCGGATACGTTGACGTTGAACCCTATAACACTAAGCAGGTAGCTATATATATTCTGATTTTAAAAGTTTATTAGACTAGCATAATTATTTTTAGAGTTAAATAGACCATTACATTCATTCCATAAAACCTACCTTGAGCAGTGACTGTGTACTGGAACTTGAAGCCTCTATCTGATGAAGATCCGTCAGACGTGAAGACTACGAGAATACTAGTTCCGGTTCCGTTAACGCTCTGGTATGTAGTTCCGCAGAAACTAGCCAGGAGAGGATAACTTGTAGTGGAGCCTTTAAAAGAATACCAAAATATAAGTTTAGATCAAGTGCCATCCATGTATATATGAAAATAAAATCAACTGAAAGACCAACTCTAAAAATGTTTTAGTACAAACTAGTTTATATCTCCAGGAGTAAATGTAGGTAGGCTGAATAAATACATTCTACAACTAATACAATAGTTTTTTTCAGTGATACTGTAAGAAGGGGGAGACGACTTCGGCTAATCATTATTAGTAACTGCAGGGTGTGTTACAAGACGTAACCAATAGAAATCTGAAATGTTTCGGAACACCAGTTCAATAAAACGACCTATGTTATCTGTGTTGTTGTCGTACCGTCGTAGATGGAGACCACGTCGCCACTACAGCCGTCACTGTCCTCCAGCGACGAGTCGACTGCAGTCAGTGATATTTGTTCTCCTGCAGACGCCTGTACCACCCAGCTACAGGCCAGGTTACTATGGAAGTGGACAACATCAACATCGTCAGCATCGGTAACAGTAAATAATATAACATTTTGGGATAACAGAACATGCACTTTTGGGAAAACCGGAAGAGAAATAAGAGCATGATCAGTTCCGGAGCACAACAAGAGANCCCCCCCCCCCCCCCCCCCCAAATTTGACACTACAAAACGATGTTACGGAATGGCTTATATTTGTGTTATAGTAGTACCATCAGAAACCTGCAATAAATCTACATAGAAAACTATTATGTAAGTTCACGTAGTGTTTCAATAGGTACCATTGACTAAATGTCATAAACATAATGAGAAACAAAACCTTGGCCATTCCTTTTATTTTAGACCAAAAGGCAGACACAGTTTTCATCCCAAATGTAAATTGCTATTTATATGATTTTATCTAAAAGCATTTGTACAAATTCGTTGGCAACATTTTGTTTCAGTATTTGCAAAATCATGTGAACCAAAGGTGCCCCTTCCCTGGCTGACTTCTTGTTCTTCTCTTTTATGCGTCATTTTCAGACATATTTACATATGATCAAACCAATTAGATTTGAGTAATAGCTTACTGTCCGTAGAACTCCGGGTAGTCGGGTGTGGTGATGTATCCTGATGACCCGGACGTTGCGGTGATGGTGATGGTTCCGGAGTCACACGCTGAAGGGGCCGTGTAGGTTGTAGTGGCTACGACTGGAGCGGCAGACGTGGTGGCAACTAGATAGAAAATGAGATAATGCATATACTGTAGTATGCCCTTGAGTGTATAGGTATTCCTTAAAGAGAAAGAAATATTAGTTTAAAAGTATGATCCGTAAAGAATTATTGAATGAGATCGACTAAGTATTAGAAGGGTTTGATGAGTCAATTCTCGATGCAATATTTGTTTATTTTTTTATTATTTTAAAGAAAATCCTCATCCGGATCATTTCATTCCTCACTGATATTCACACAAGACGCTACTAAACGATTTATTTGTCCATGCATGTGAACGTGCTCGTTGTCAAACCGGCTTGATATCCACAATAACCTAGGTCGTCTAACTCGTGGTTTAATAAGATTGTATTAATTAAACGGCTACTCTAGAAAAGCTATAGCAGTTGTTACCCCTGTCTCAAAATGTTGACTATTGTTGCCCGGGACATCGACTGATCATATACTCGTCGTCATTCCAAAGTTCCACTGATGCCTTACCTGTTGTCATCGCGGACGTCAACCGTTTAATAACCTGATATCACTGCGGGCGTCGATTGTTAACTAACCTGTTGTCGCCGTGGACGTAGATTAATAACTAACATGTTGTCGCCGTGGAAGTTGTTTGTTTATTTACTTGTTGTCGCTATTGTTGCTACAGACAGACGTAGATTGATTACTAACCTGATGTCACCGCGGACGTAGATTGATTACTAACCTGTTGTCAGCGCGGTCGCGAATGTGTACTAACCTGTTGTAGCTGTTGAGATCGTTTGATAAATAACATGTTGTTGCCGTAGACGTTGATTGTTAACTAACCTGTTGTCAGCGTGGACGTCGATTGATTACTTACCTGATGTCAGCGTGGACGTCGATTGATTACTAACCTGATGTCACCGCGGACGTAGATTGATTACTTACCTGTTGTCAGCGTGGACGTCGATTGATTACTTACCTGTTGTCAGCGTCGACGTCGATGGATTACTTACCTGTTGTCGGCGTGGACATAGATTGATTACTTACCTGTTGTCAGCGTAGACGTCGATTGATTACTTACCTGTTGTCAGCGTCGACGTCGATTGATTACTTACCTGTTGTCGGCATGGACATAGATTGATAACTTACCTGTTGTCAGCGTGGACGTCGATTGATTACTTACCTGTTGTCAGCGCGGACGCCGTTGTCGTCGCAGTGGAGCTCGACTCGTTGTAAGACACGATGAACCCTAACCGGACGGAATCCATGACAGCGGTGCTAAACTGTATGTAGGCCTTGTCACCAGTGGTGGTCACTGTTGACCCGTCCGTGAAGGTTGTCCTATCATTGCTGAGGCTGACCAGCTGGGTCGCAGTATTGTCCGAACCTTGACAGTTAATGACATATACATATACAAAAATTTAAGAGACGCAAACAGATAAACCACAGTTTCTTATTATTGCGCTTTGGCATCTATGATGACGACACAATATCGGTCGCAGTCAGATTTCTTCTGTGCTTTTTTGTATTACCATGTTTCAAAAGGGTTCCGAATGCGCCCGGTATTGAACTCAAATATACATATTGTACAAAATTATTAATTTCATCAATTTCAACAAAATCGGTCTCATAGACGCATTATATGCAGAATGCGAATATATGTGGACATAATAAATTGTGAAAAACACCAAATTATAAAATTTCCAGATTGACACAAGAGTACATGTAGAACGATTCACCATGAAATAGGCACTTTTCATAAACAAGTTATTATATATCATGTGTTTCGTATGGTTGAATTTGGGTCGAATTTTGATTCTACTAAGTTGAATAGAAGAATGCGAATATGTAACTAGTTCTGAATTTTTGGAAAATTTTGACAGGTTTCTTCAAGGGAAACACATTTTTATGGAAAGTATTTGACTTCGGAATGTTACCTTACAACAAATAGACGGCGTAATTACGCCCTACTTTAAAAAAAAATCTTATATTGGTTGATCCATATAATGTAGGCATTCCTGTTGTCCCTTACCATCGTATATAGAAAGCATCTCCTCTCCATCGATGTCCAGGAACACAACATTGACGGTCAGAGTACTGGAGCCACTACTCGCGCTTATCAGCCAGGTACAGGTGTCAAATCTGATGAAATTTGACCAACCAATTAGATCAAATACTTTTTAATTCGATATTCATCTTTTAAACTTAAGGAGCCTAAAGGAAATTTACAAATGTGTCATAGTCCCGATGAATTACACATTAGAGATAGTCGTGGATTTCGGGAATAGTATAAAGTAACAAGTGATATTAGCAATGTATAAAAAACAGTTATATAAAACACAACTATCAGTTAACATTACCCGTTAAAAAAATACATTTGTCTGAGAAAGTACGTAAAATACGTACGCGTTCTGCTGGCTAGGAAAGTCTGGTGACGTCAGATATTGCAGCGTGGTGCTGGCCGTCAGTGACACGGTGCTTGTACACGCTGTAGACGGGGCTGTCAACAGAAATATTAAACTTCAAAGGTACCTATCACAATCAATTATGTCTATGATGATATGATGTATGATAATCAACACATTCCCTACCTTCTAGATCCGTGACAATGATATCATTTTGTAATTACAATGTAGGATTGAATTAAATATCTACATATTGTTTTGAATTGTACTGATGTTCAGAAGGCACTTACACAAATAGATGTAAAACAAGCTTGTGGCTACGACAACATATCTGGCGTAGTTTTTAAAGAGTGTGCTGATGAGTTATATGTACACTGTGTAACATTTTCAACCGTTCATTGAAAGATGGTACATTGTATCTTTTCAAATATTTTAAAAAGGGCTAATGTTATTCCCATTTTTAAATCTGGTAAACATAATGAAGTCTCTAATTACAGACCAGTTTCTTTGCTACCAATTATATCTTAAGTTTTCGAAAAACTGGTTGACGTACATTTTTCAAATTTTATAAATCCGCTTATCTGCGATGAGCAACATGGTTGTATGCCAAAAAGGTCTACTGTTTCAAACCTTGCATGTTTGATAAAAAAAGTAGAATTACATGCTGTATATACTGATTTTTCAAAGGCATTTGACAAAATAAACCACAGATTATTATTGCATAAGTTAAAATTGTATGGTGTAGAAGGTAGCATTTTAGATTGGTTAACTACTAAATTGGAAGACAGATTCCAGCGTGTTACTGTCAATGGGGCAACATCCGGTTGGTGTGATGTAACTTCCGGTGTGCCTCAAGGTTCGATACTTGGACCTAAACTTTTCCTTGTTTTTAGCAATGAACTGCCATCTATTGTGAAATTTTCTAAAACTCTTATGTTTGCCGACGACAGCAAATATTTTAAGTCTGTAAGAACGTTGTCTGGGTATGAGCAACTACAGAGCGATATAGATAGAGTGTATGATTGGTGCAATGTTTGGAAAATGAAAGTGAATGTGAAGAAGTGCTGCCAGGTCATTTTTACAAACAAGAAGAAATGTATGAATTTTAATTACACTATGAACGGTTAGAACCTGAAGAATGAAATGTGTGTGAAAGATCTTGGTGTTTGGCTGACATCTTCGATGAGTTTTAGTACCCACATTAGACGTACTGTTTCCAAATCAATGCGAATGCTCGGTTTTATAAAACGTACATGTAAAAGTTTTACACAAATACCTGTTTTAAGGTCTTTATATATAAGTCTTGTCAGGGGTCAGTTAGAATACTGTTGTCAGATCCGGTCTCCTTACCAAACATATTTAATTCACCAGGTCGAAGTTGTCCAGCGTAAATTTTTGAAATGTTTATGTTTTAAGGCACACGTCGACTACAATTCCATGCTTTACGCTGACACTTGTAGGCATTTTAATCTTCCTAGCCTCGAACATAGGCGGGCACTTTTAGATTGTGTGTTTTTTAGTCCCACGTCGTAATCTACGATCAATTCGTTTTACTGCCAGAGAAGTAGAATAAATGTTAGAAAGTATAGTATTTTAAACAGGATTCAATGCAGTTTTAACTATCTTGATTTTGCACAAGATGTTATATGTTTCGTTCCTCTCTCGCCGAGTTCAAAGTACGGTTAAAGAATATTTGCTATCACTAATTCCTTTTGTTTTACATATGAGTATCTTTTAGTCTGCGTTACATGCATAACTGACTGTGATATTTTATACTTGTGTTGTAATGTTGTTATCCATTCTTAACATTATTACAGCTGCTTTTCGTTATTTAGCTATTTTGCTTTGGCGGGTTTTCGCGGGCGACAAAGCGAAGAGATGTCGTATATAAGCCACCATTCAGAAAGGATATCTCGCTGACTTACTTGTATTTGATAGTGAGTCAAAGCCTGTTTACAGGTAGACTTGTATTTGATAGTGAGTCAAAGCCTGTTTACAGGTAGACTTGTATTTGACAGCGAGTCAAAGCCTGTTTACAGGTAGACTTGTATTTGACAGTGAGTCAAAGCCTGTTTACAGGTAGACTTGTATTTGTCAGTATATCGAAGATTATCTACAGGTAGACTTGTATTTGTCAGTATATCAAAGATTATCTACAGGTAGACTTGTATTTGTCAGTATATCAAAGATGATCTACAGGTAGGCTTGCAATTGTCAGTATAGAAATATATTAACACATTAACTTATATTTCTCACTAAAGAAACGTATTTACAGGTAAACTTGTATTTTTCAAGTAACAAAAATCTTACTTGTGTACTTGCTAGTAAGAAAATCTTGCTAACAGGTAGGCTCGTATTTGTCATTATAGAAAAAGTTACTTACATATAGATTCACATTTACAATTTACATTTACTCACAGGTAGGTCTTTATTTGTCAGTGAGGATAAACTTGCCTACTGTATATGTCATTACTGTAAGGTATACTTACTGGTAGGTTTGTATTGGTCAGTACTGTAAGGCATACTTATTACTGGTAGGTTTGTATTTGTCAGTAGTGTAAGGCATACTTACTGGTAGGTTTGTATTGGTCAGTAGTGTAAGGCATACTTATTACTGGTAGGTTTGTATATGTCAGCACTGTAAGGCATACTACTTACTGGTAGGTTTGTATTTGTCAGTACTGCAAGGCATACTTACTGGTGGGTTTGTATTTGTCAGTACTGTAAGGCATACTTATTACTGGTAGGTTTGTATTTGTCAGTACTGTAAGGCATACTTGTTACTTGTATGTTTGTATTTGTCAGTACTGTAAGGCATATTAACTGGTAGGTTTGTATTTGTCAGTACTGTAAGGCATACTTATTACTGGTAGGTTTATATTTGTCAGTACTGTAAGGCATACTTACTGGTGGGTTTGTATTTGTCAGTACTGTAAGGCATACTTATTACTGGTAGGTTTGTATATGTCAGCACTGTAAGGCATACTACTTACTGGTAAGTTTGTATTTGTCAGTACTGCAAGGCATACTTACTGGTAGGTTTGTATTTGTCAGTAGGGTAAGGCATACTTATTATTGTTATGTTTGTATACGTCAGTACTGTAAGGCATACTTATTATTTGTTTGTTTGTATTCGTCAGTACTGTAAGGCATACTTATTACTGGTAGGGTTGTATTTGTCAGTAGTGTAAGGCATACTTATTACTGGTAGGTTTTTATTTGTCAGGACTGTAAGGCATACTTGTTACTTGTATGTTTGTATTTGTCGGTACTGTAAGGCATATTAACTGGTAGGTTTGTATATGTCAGTAGGGTAAGGCATACTTATTACTGGTAGGTTTGTATTTGTCAGTAGTGTAAGGCATACTTATTATTGTTATGTTTGTATATGTCAGTACTGTAAGGCATACTTATTATTTGTTTGTTTGTATTTGTCAGTACTGTAAGGCATACTTACTGGTAGGTTTGTAGTTGTCAGTACTGTAAGGCATACTTACTGGTAGGTTTGTATTTGTCAGTACTGTAAGGCATACTTACTGGTGGGTTTGTATTTGTCAGTACTGCAAGGCATACTTACTGGTGGGTTTGTATTTGTCAGTACTGTAAGGCATACTTATTACTGACAGGTTTATATTTGTCAGTACTGTAAGGCATACTTACTGGTAGGTTTGTATTTGTCAGTACTGTAAGGCATACTTATTACTGGTAGGTTTGTATTTGTCAGTACTATAAGGCATACTTACCGGTATGTTCATATTTGTCAGTAATGAAATGGATACTTACTGGTGGGTTTGTATTTGAGGTATCGGAGGGAGAAACCTGTGGCCTGTACACTGGAATCAGATTTAAGCCTGAGGTAGGCGAACTGACCAGTCATCAGGTACATCCGTCCTGTAGGCAAACGGTTACATATCCGGCCTAGAAGGGTGGCGCTGGTCGACGATCCTGTAACGCAATTGGACAGATACACGCTTAAATATATTTTATGGCGTTATTTTATTCTTTTTTTTTCTTTTATACGTTTTTGCCATTTTTATTTTGGCATCTTTCGTCGATGTCCTATGCCAAAAATGTCTTATTTTTTGTGTGTTAAACCTAAAATAACTGATAATTTTGTATTAAATGCACATCAAACTTACCATCGTAGATAGACAACCCATCGTACGAACACCCGGGACTGTTCTCAATACTGAGGTAGGTTACGTCAACGAGGACGCGGAAGGCTGAGTCAGTGTCGGAACCATTTATCAACCATTTGCAATCCGTATTTCTGAGGGGAACAAATCTAATTTAATTGCGAATCTATGGATCAGACATTAATTAGCAACATATGATAAAATATTTCTCAATCCACCATTGTTTGTTACTTTTAGACACCATTCCTCTACATTTCATCCCCTAGGTACCTGTGTTTTGTACTGAACATTTAGACAGCCCTTTACTATACTCGATACTCTACTTTCTGTCTGTAGCGTACCCCCAACCCTTCTGTCCAACGACCTTATTATTTATGGTGTAACAAACTATCCTGATTATACTCTCCTCCCACTTACCCCGTTAATATATTGTCGCGAGTGTAGAGGTATAGACCATTTTTTTTCTCTTCTATCCGAGCACTTACGATGAGGAGTATAATACCCCGGATGTACATGTATAGGACATCCTCACTCTCCTACCCTACACCAGTACATTGTACCTACGATGAGGAGTATGATACCTCGGATGTACAGGTGAAGGACATCCTCACTCTCCTACCCTACACAATTACTTACGAGGAGTGTGATACCTCGGATGTACAGG
This sequence comes from Mizuhopecten yessoensis, assembly GCF_002113885.1. Classification (NCBI taxonomy): domain Eukaryota; kingdom Metazoa; phylum Mollusca; class Bivalvia; order Pectinida; family Pectinidae; genus Mizuhopecten; species Mizuhopecten yessoensis. The sequence goes on along the minus strand of NW_018403901.1, from coordinate 200,834 downwards.
TAAAAACATTCTCACTCTCCTACCCTACACCATTACTTACGATGAGGAGTATGATACCTCGTATGTACAGGTAAATAACATCCTCACTCTCCTACCCTACACCAGTACTTACGAGGGAGGAGTATGATACCTCGGATGCACAGGTAAAGGACATCCTCACTCTCCTACCCTACACCATTACTTACGAGGAGTGTGATACCCCAGATGTACAGGTAAAGGAATCCTCACTCTCCTACCCTACACCATTACTTACGATGAGGAGTATGATACCTCGAATGTACAGATAAAGGACCTCCTTACTCTCCTTCCCTACACCAGTATTTACGAGGAGTATAATACCCCGGATGTACATGTATAGGACATCCTCACTCTCCTACCCTACACCAGTACATTGTACCTACGATGAGGAGTATGATACCTCGGATGTACAGGTGAAGGACATCCTCACTCTCCTACCCTACACCAATTTTTTACGATGAGGAGTATGATACCCCGGATGTACAGGTAAAGGACATCCTTACTCTCCTACCCTACACCAGTATTTACGAGGAGTGTGATTCCTCGGATGTACAGGTAAAGGACATCCTTACTCTCCTAACCTACACCAGTATTTACGAGGAATATGATCCCTCGGATGTACGGGTAAAGGACCTCCTTACTCTCCAACCCTACATCATTTTTTACGAGGAGTGTGATACCTCGGATGTACAGGTAAAGGACATCCTTACTCTCCTAACCTACACCAGTATTTACGAGGAATATGATACCTCGGATGTACAGGTAAAGGACCTCCTTACTCTCCAACCCTACATCAGTTTTTACGAGGAGTGTGATACCTCGGATGTACAGGTAAAGGACATCCTCACTCTCCTACCCTGCACCAGTATTTACGAGGAGTGTGATGCCTCGGATGTACAGGTAAAGGACATCCTCACTCTCCTACCCTGCACCAGTATTTACGAGGAGTATGATACCTCGAATGTACAGGTAAAGGACCTCCTTACTCTCCTACCCTGCACCAGTATTTACGAGGAGTATGATACCTCGAATGTACAGGTAAAGGACCTCCTTACTCTCCTACCCTACACCATTACTTACGAGGAGTGGGATACCCCAGATGTACAGGTAAAGGAATCCTCACTCTCCTACCCTACACAATTACTTACGAGGAGTATGATACCCTGGATGAACAGGTAAAGGTCATCCTTACTCTCCTACCCTATACCAGTATTTACGAGGAGTATGATGTACAGGTAAAAACATTCTCACTCTCCTACCCTACCCCAGTATTTGCGAGGAGTGTCATCCCTCGAATGTTCAGGTAAAGGACCTCCTTACTCTCCTCCCCTGCACCAGTATTTACGAGGAGTATGCTACCTCGAATGTACAGGTAAAGGTCCTCCTTACTCTCCTACCCTTCACCATTACTTACGAGGAGTATGATCCCCCGGATGTACAGGTAAAGGTCATCCTTACTCTCCTACCCTGCACCAGAATTTACGAGGAGTATGATACCTCGAATGTACAGGCAAAGGACCTCCTTACTCTCCTACCCTGCACCAGAATTTACGAGGAGTATGATACCTCGAATGTACAGGTAACGGACCTCCTTACTCTCCTACCCTGCACCATTATTTACGAGGAGTATGATACCCCGGATTTACAGGTAAAGGCCATCCTTACTCTCCTACCCTACATCAGTTTTTACGGTACAGGTAAAGTACATTCTCACTCTCCTACCCTACACCAGTCCTTACGATGAGGAGTATGATAACTCGGCTGTACAGGTAAAGGGCATCCTCAATGTCCTACCCGACACCATTACTTACGAGGAGTATGATACCCTGGATGAACAGGTAAAGGTCATCCTTACTCTCCGACCCTACACCAGTATTTACGAGGAGTGGGATACCTCGAATGTACAGGTAAAGGTCCTCCTTACTCTCCTACCCTTCACCATTACTTACGAGGAGTATGATACCTCGGGTGTATAGGAAAATGACATCCTTACTCTCCTACCCTACATCAGTTTTTACGGGACAGGTAAAGTACATCCTCACTCTCCTACCCTACATCAGTTTTTACGATGAGGAGTATGATATCTCGGATGTACAGGTAAATGACATCCTCACTCTCCTACCCTACATCAGTTTTTACGGTACAGGTAAAGTACATTCTCACTCTCCTACCCTACCCCAGTATTTGCGAGGAGTGTCATCCCTCGAATGTTCAGGTAAAGGACCTCCTTACTCTCCAACCCTACATCAGTTTTTACGAGGAGTATGATACCTCGAATGTACAGGCAAAGGACCTCCTTACTCTCCTACCCTGCACCAGTATTTACGAGGAGTACGATACCTCGAATGTACAGGTAAAGGACCTCCTTACTCTCCTCCCCTACACCATTACTTACGAGGAGTGGGATACCCCAGATGTACAGGTAAAGGAATCCTCACTCTCCTACCCTACACAATTACTTACGAGGAGTATGATACCCCGGATGTAAAGGTAAAGGTCATCCTCACTCTCCTACCCTACACAATTACTTACGAGGAGAGTGATACCTCGGATGTACAGGTAAAGGGCATCCTCAATCTCCTGCCCTACACCATTACTTACGAGGAGTATGATACCTCGGGGGTACAGGTAAATGACACCCTTACTCTCCTACCCTACACCAGTTTTTACGATGAGGAGTATGATACCCCGGATGTACAGGGAAAGGACATCCTTACTCTCCTACCGGACATCCTCACTCTCCTACCCTCCACCAGTTTTTACGATGAGGAGTATGATACCCCGGATGTAAAGGTAAAGGTCATCCTCACTCTCCTATCCTACACCAGTACTTACGATGAGGAGAATGATACCTCGGATGTACAGGTAAAAACATTCTCACTCTCCTACCCTACACCAGTTTTTACGATGAGGAGCATGCTACCCCGGATGTACAGGTAAAGGACAACCTCACTCTCCTACCCTACACCAGTATTTACGAGGAGTATGATACCTCGGATATACAGGTAAAGGACATCCTTACTCTCCTAACCTACACCAGTATTTACGATGAGGAGTATAATACCCCGGACGTACATATTTAGGACATCCTTACCTTCCTCTCCTTCTCCAGTACTTACGAGTAGTATAATGCCCCAGATGTACAGGGATAGGACATCCTAACTCTCCTCCCCTCCTCCCGTACTTACGAGTAGTAGGATATCCTCCATCCCGGGGAGTAGAGGTACTCGACATCTTGTGTGGCCATTAACTCTGTCTCTACTCGTCGGTTCGCTATGTCGCACACACCAAATACTGTCCAATAGATGGTCGTTAACTTTATATTATATATCAAACATTTCTATTATCGAAACACTTTTTAATATAAATGAAATAATATGATAAACAAATATCAGTAACAACAATTGGGTCGTTCTATGCATATTTAAGATTCGGGAGTTCTGTGAAGACATTGTGGTTGTACGACGCCACTAATAACTTTGTTCGGATCGTTACCGTATACCCCTTAATTTATAATGTATGTAGTTTACCTACTTTCTAATGTAAAGCAATACAACTCTGTAAACTTGTAATATATCGGTAATAATCATATACATGTTATACTTTTGATGAATGAAGATATTTAATCAATAAACCACAGGGTTTATGAATGAGATAGCAACCAGAGGCACGTTAAATCAATATGTACATAATATGTACGTGTACAGTCATTATTGAACAAGACTCTATGAAGCACTTACCTTGAGTGATAATCATTAACAATAACATAATTGGCGCTCCGAAACCCGCTCCGAAACCCGCCATAGTCCTTCCTGGGATAAATAATAGGAACAGTTAAGGTTCGTTCTTACTGAATATGCACACTGTATATGTATGTATGTTTGTGTTACAAACAAAGTTACAAGTTTTATATCAGTAACCTGATAATAAGGTCGTCTACACCAGCCCACTGACCGAGCTGGAACTTCCTTTTTAACGCGTATTTAACTAATTCAATACAAATTTCATTCCAAAATAAAGCAGGAGATTTTTTACATACCTGGTGACATCATGTTCCCTTATTTAAATCCGACAATATATGTGTCACTCCAATTATTTGTGTTTCCCGAGCCTGGTTACTGACCGTTTTGGTTGTTTATGTTATTATTTACTGGTCAGTCCTCCGACCAACCACCCTCAGACAGTCGTTATCATATTGCCAATGTCAAGAGGAATTTGTCGTTAATACTTTCTCATAATGATGAAACAACCGTATTAGTATTAGTCGCGATCGTCTTTTACATTAATACTTATAGCGTCATTTGAGTGAAATGCGTGCTTGATTTGTGAACAACGATACAATGACCAGTTTAAATCCATAGAGTGTTCAGTCCAGTTGACCACGACAAATCCCAACAACAGTAAGTAGTACAATAGAAACGGTCGTATCGGCTACAAACACACACGGTTAACAGTATGGGCTATAAGTCCTCTTACCCTATTATAAGACATCACCTCACCGTGTTGTTTTCTCTTTATATTTGATAGTGAAACGAAATTACAATGTCTAAAGTTTTATAAATTTATAAATAAAATTTACGGAAACTTGAACGCAGGTAATGTATTTTCTATGCTTTAATGACAAATTGCCAAAGGCATACATTACTTACACAGGAGTGTACTGCCAATATGCTGTGCAAACAGTACTAGTGCTATTTAGTATATTGTCTGGTACAACTCAGTAGGTTTAGGTATATTGTATTGTGCGAGTGTGTCTGTAATCATTATAAAGATATTGATCGACCCGACGCTTTTATTTCCCTCAAAAGGAACACTTATTGTACACACCCAAAACAGAAACTCGTCATAAACACATCTAACGGGAACATTAAGTACCCGTCGGGTCCGTACACCCTAAACACCGAGGACGGAATCCTTTATGTTATACACCCAAAACGGAAAACCCTACTTTCCACATCCAAAACGGAAACCTCTTCTTTCCACACATAAAACGAAAACCCTTATTTTTCACACCCAAAACGGAAACCCCTTATTTTACACACCCAAAACGGAAAACCCCTACTTATCACACCCAGAACGGAATCTTTCATTTTACACACTCAAAATGAAAACCCTTTCTTAATACATCCAAAACAAAAACCCTTACTTTACATATCAATACGGTAACCCTCGCTTTACACACCCAAACCGGAAACCTTACTTTATACACCCAAAACGGTAGCCCTCACATTACACACACAAAACGGACACCCTTTTTATACACACCATAAACGGAAACCCCTACTTAACACACACAAACCGGAAACACTCATTTTACATACACAAAACAGAAATCCTTACTTTAACACCCAAAACGGAAACCCGTATTCTCACACATAAAATGTAACCCTATTAACCATATCAAAAAGGAAACCCTGATTCTCATACGCAAAAGAAAACCCTTTTACACTATCAAAACAGAAAAGAAAACCATTTTCAATATCAAAACAGAAAACCTTACTCTCACACACATAATTAAGCCCTTAAACACCATCAAAACGGAAACCCAAATTATCATACGCAAAAGAAAACCATTTACAATATTAAAATGATCCCTTACTCTCCACAAACAAAACAAAACCATTTTACAATGTCAAAACAGAACCCTTACTCGACATTCACGAAAGAAAAACCATTTTACAATATCAAAAGAGAAACTCTCACATTACAAACACAAACAGAAACCCCGTACTTCATAATCTCAATACGAAAACCCCGTACCTCATAATCTAAATATGGATACCCTAGCTAATATTACCACTAACGAAAGACCCTATTTATTACATGTACATTAAACAGATCACTTATTTGGAGAGCATCATATTATACCTTTTTTGATCCAATGTTCTTATTAGATGGAGAGCAGCGAGTTTTCGGGAAGACTCCTTTAGGTCCAAAGAATACAAAGATCATTGAGAACAGTACATTTTTTCATTTTGGTTTTTAATGAGCGATGAATGAAGGGCCAGGTATTGAGTATACAGTTGTGTGCTGTATACAGTGTGTCTATGTACATACATATGACATTCAAACCGTTAATGATTAGCCGATTAATTATTGTTTACTTTCTCTCTCCCTCTCTGTTTAATAAATTAAATACTCGCATTAACAAGTGAACTTACACGCACACCTCAGATTATCTTAATCCTATAGTCTAGATCATATACGAGACTTGTCCAATGTAAGATTAGTTTCCTAATATGTCAACCGCCATTGCACACAAAGTCAGAATTTTCCAAGGTGAAACTTGTTATAATTTCATCTCTCTGGGAACTTGATGGACTGGTAAGTTGATAAACATATTTTTTCTGTATCATTTCCAAAACTTCCTATCAAAATTATACAATAATATACAGGTGTTTTTTTTAAACTAAACGCGCATTCTAAAAAGATTCAACTGCCCAATCAGCCAATGTTATATTTACTTTTACACATTAAATATATACATAGTACACTTGTGTTTTAGGAGTTGATTCACGTTTAGTTCCTTATATGGAGATGATTCCCTGGGAGATACACATCAATGGCGAGAGGTGCGCTGTGGATCCTTGTGATAGTTACATGTATTATTGTCTATCTCCAGCATGCGTATGGTAAGTTTAATGAAGATTCTTAAGTTGACAAATCCGAGGCTTGTCGAATCTTTGCCCGAGGGCTGTGACTCCCCGTCTCAATTCAAGGTGGTATTTTGTTTTACCCCTTTGACTCATATTCATAATGTCATTTTGACGTTACATTCGAAATAGATTGTTAACGTAGCATCATTGTATTGTTGTCGTGATGTCATACAATTGTTCTGACAGGGAAATATCCCTACCTTAATATTAGGATACGACAAGGCTATCTCACAGCAGGTGAAGTGTGGATACGCCTGTCCAGGGTAAGAGAAGTTGTTTTCTCTCCAATCAGAGAGAAATATCAACACTTCTGGTCTGCGAAATAATATGTTAGTCTTACTCTTAGACAGACGGGGGGATTATCCTGACTTAACAATTGTATGATGTCACGTCAACAATGCACTGACGTTACGCCGACAAAAGCAAATCACGGAAGATAGAAATGATGAAATTAACGTTTGCATGTCATGAAATTACCACTTGTATTTGATGTGGGGAAAAATAATCCTTCCTCACTATAAAATAGAAAAAAAATAACCTAAGGGGTAATATTCTAAAATGTTTCTTTTTAACTCCATGTTAAGATAACACATTGAACTTGATGATTGATAACATCTTTCCCCACCTTCGGGCTCAGACATTTAAGAATGTTACACCTTGTGTTGACTTTTTTTTCCATCTCACCCCTTAAGCGGAGAAAGTTGTTTTAATCGACAGCAAAAACACATACATGTGGTAATAAGAACATTTAGATAATAGTGGTTAAATATTTATGTAGTGATAAGATTAGCAAACAGCAGTAAGACATATTTGAAAACAAAACCAACATTATCATTTTTTGTAACTGTTTGGAAACGTTGGAATGTTGTTTTCGTCTTGATAAGGTATATAATATAAGGTACATGGCGTTTGAATTGTGATTTGCAGGCAGCCGGGTCTGTGATACACAGGTATCAGAAATAGAAGTGAAAAAGGAAAAACAGCGTCTGGAGTTTCCAAGCAACCAGAACACAAGTGGCAAGTAAGTACCGATATCACAACAATAACACGTCATATGTGTTATATAGTGTTTAGATATCCCCATATACGTAAAGTGTATATATTCCTTACGTTGAATTACGTGTAGTGTATATCGTTGATAGATTTTCCTCTGTTCTCCCCTACCATAAAACAGCTCGCACATTACATCGTACCGTGCACAGTCACCTCAGGATTTCGTTAGGCAGTAAGGTAATATCTGCACATGTCAGTGCAGATCTAAGTAAGTATGCTTTCTGTATCGACCAACTTAATCTGAATATATTCTTTGCATCAAATTTTACGTGATTGTTTTATTGTTGTACGTGCTATAATCCTGGCCGAAATACTAATGTGTAGAGGAAAGGGTCAACTTCGCAGTTACACATTAGAAGGTGCCAGTGGAGGAGTTCATCACGGCTACTGAATTAGCCTGTTCAAAACTCCCATACCACGAAGCAGAGCAGAGCAGACCTTTATCACATATTTCCAAACAGATGAATCTTATTGAAGATATGTGGTACATGTTGCAAAAAAAAATCGCTTTTTTTTTTTTTTTCCCTTTTTTTTTCCGAAATGTCGATGGATCTGTTTCGTTGAGCAACAAGAGTGATTTCTTTTCGCATATATTTGAAATAAAACAAACAGAATAAAACAAAAAAGAAACCTCGTACTCTTTCAATTGTGTTTACAATGCTACATTTGTTTAATACTATATGCTTATGATATTGCTGCACATCCTTGGGCAGTTGTACGTTTTACATTTTAGTCTGTGGTCTTGACCAATATTTGCATATGCTATCCTGACGTCTCTTAGTATTCATGTCCCTTTGTCACTGACACTTCAAGCCATATCGGTCTTTTCATCCATTCTCTGCATGTTATCGTGTCTGCAATAGCTCAAATAGTTCAAGAGCTGGTGATTCAAGTTTCTGTCTCTTGTAAATTCAGTGTCTACCACTGCCGATGGCGACTGACCACCGAGGATGAGAAGTATACCATAGAGGTAGCGATGCAGTCCGTTTTTATAGGTCATCAAGTTAACTGCTCCATGTCCAGTCTAACGGTATATGACGGTACGTTTCCCCTTGAAACATATCAATACTAAATGTTACAGAATACAATTAATATGTAATTTTACCGCAATTTCATTTGTAATAGATAGTACCATAATAAGTATAACACATACACACCTAATACTAGTATACACACTACAGTAACACAATAGCCAGAGCTCCAAAAACGTTCACGCATACACTTAACGCATACATCTGGCACACAGGGGAGGTCGTCCTTAAATGACCATAACTGTTGATAGGACGTTAAACAATACTAAACCAAATTAAACCTTGTGTTTTACACCTCTGTCATTCACTAATTTATGTCTGTTGCTGACAACTATAACGTAATTTTCTTTTCATAAATAAATAAACATACTCATTAAATCCTTTCATTGTTTTCCTTAATGTAAATTGCTTATCCCATCTAAACCTCAATTAAGAGAGCCGGAATCGAACAAGTTTTGCCAAATGATACCAAGAAATTAAAAATGATTCATTTTTCATGATATTCACATAATAACCTTACTAGCATATTTTAACACATTTTCCTATGTTGCGTCATTAGGTCATGACCCGTCAGACTTCCTCCTCCGACAGGAGTGCAGCAACAGGACAGAGCAAATGGTGGTCAATAGTTCAAACGAGTACGTCTACATCGTGTGGCGGCTTCCTGAGGGATTGACCACGTCCAATACATTTACACTCTGGTATGCCGCTTTGGACAACGGTGAGGGCGATTATTAAAAGCAAAAATACCTTCATTTATGTTTTGTATTATTATTCATTTGTTTGAAATGTAATCTTCTGTTATGTTTCAGACGACAAGACCCACCGTTTTACAAATACGACGGTTGCTGGTGTGATCGCGGGGGTCATTTTATTCATCATATTTACTTTGTCCATCATCATGGCTGTCATATGTTGTTTAAGGAACAGATCACAGACGGAGATACGAAATATGCGACGGGAAGATAGTACAGCATGTTAGCAGAATCCATGGTGGAATATGAAAATATCATTGTAACTGGTCCCTTGAAGAATAAACAGTGATTGTGTAACTCTGACAATGGAGACACTTTTTGACGTCAAAAATCGGTGTCATCCATCCCTGCAAGATATTTTTTCTTAGAAATACGCCTGTTTGATAGATGCCGAGCTATGAGTTCGTGAATTCTACACAAAATGATATAAAGTCTTCTAATAATTGTTGCATTGCTAATATGTATAGCATCAAAGTGTCCATGATGTTTGCTTTTTCCGTTTTGAAACATCATTTTATACATCCAATGATTGCCTTTTAGGGCTTATTAGAAATGCTCATGAAAAATCACATTTTCATCTTGGGTTAAACTGCATTTTTAGTATAGTAAAGTTACATATAAAATATAATTAAAGTTTGAAATACATCTTTATAAGGTTATGCAACACATTTTCGTTCGAACATTATTCCATTCCGTTAGCGCATCTTGGAGAATAGGTCAGGTAACGGTACATGTAGTACTGTTAATATTACTGCACATTTGCTTTTATTGAATCATGCAAACATTTTGAGTTTGGTACTGTTATCTAGTGGCACTGCAACTTAATTGTAAATCTTTAACAATACATTACGCTTCGTTATGTGAAATGGAAGTGCTGTGTGAGGCTGATTCGCAAGAATGAGTTCAGTCCAGAAAAAATAGCGATTTATCAAATTTAGGCTTATGACGAGGTCGAAGAATGGGAAATATTGAGTAGTTCTGAAAAACTAAAACGTCAGAATGGTTGAAATTCCTCACCTGATATATCATGCAGAAGAAGATAAAAGACAGGAGATAACTTTCAGCAAGTGATATAACAGTCAAACTGACAAACGTTTCTGTTTTCTGACTTCTTTGTACATAATACCACAATTCTTCACACGATTTTGTTATCAGTGCATTGAGGCTAAAGCTTTGCAATGTCAGCAGGGGTGTCGTTGATTGATTTAAACAGTACACTGCTACATGAACTGTAAAAATGTGGTATTTTACTAAATTGTTTGTCATGAAGTATGATATTTCCCTGAATTGTTCAATAATAGTCACTGACTGTAGTGCCACCAGTGTGACAGTAGTTTAAATGTTGTAAATATCTTGGAGTTGTCAAACACATGTTTTTAAACACAATGTCCATTCAAACGGTATTTACTCTTATTCAAGTGTTTTTCAGTGTTCAATATGGTTATTATGCAGATGTAAATACCTTTATTATCATGGTTAATCGTGAGTCCAGGGTAAGAACCGTCTGGAGAGAGCGAGAAATGTAATGTTTTTGCAGAGAACGTATACCCTTCTAGGGTGTATGGACGTCGCCATTTTGTGAACTCTCGTGACCTCTTGAACTGTGTCAGTCGGGGTCAATTGAGTGTTTATTCTGTTGTGTATTGAAAGTATTGGAAATACGGGAATTGTTGGAAATATGGGATGCGTTGGAAGTATTGGATTGCGAGTCAGAGAGTGAATAACGGTACGAAAGAGTTGTAGATGTGGATACTATGAAATACTATATATTAATGTTGATTTGTGAAGTATTTTTCATACAAGTGCCAAAGTAGATCGTCTTATTTTATTTGGGTTCAACGGGTACTACGTTGCCAGCAACGGGTGTGGCGCCGTTACCTCTTCAGAGTCCGCTGGGGAACGGGTGTTGCCCCGTTGAGCTCGTGCGTTGACCCGTCGATGTTAGTGTTCTTACCAGGGGCGTAGAGATTCCTTGGGGCGTTGGGAAATCAGTTGCGATCGGATATTCTTAGGGGATGATTTTTTTTGAGCTGCTGGTGGCTACTACACTTTTGGATCGTTCCAAAACCGTGGAGCTGTCAGTATGTTTGGTTTGTAGGATAAGGAAAGCAACTCGTAGAATAGAATATGGGGATGGACGGGAGATTTTAGTTTCTGTTATTATCGAAACTACAGTAGGGATAAATAGACTTGTTTTGTCCCCTACATATATCAGAGGGTTCTGGTATCCAGGGTTCAGACGTAGTTCTACCTTTATTGTACATCATATTGATGAGAGAATATGGAGAGAGTCAGTAGAATTGTTGTATCTGTATCTTTGTAATTTGATATTGGGTTCCTTAATAAACAGTAACCGTAAAGGTGTGCGTAAACTTATCTTATGCTTTCTGGTTCTTCTTTAGTTACTTAGAACTAGTCAGTCATTAGGTACTTGGTTTGGAAATACCATATAATTTCCTGGGGGCTTGTCATAAGTGACAGTTTAGAATAGTCGTGCTCTCCACGTAAAGGGTTGAGCCAGGGGCGAAGACCGTTACAGAACAAGAACAAAAACAGAGGAATGTATTGAAATAAAGTTTGCGAGAAATCCCTGAGAAATGTTGTTGATAAATCCTGACCTCTGTTATTAATTGTTGTTTAATTATAGTATTATGTTTATTTATTGAATATCGGTAACGCAAAATTGTGGCAGTATTAGGTCAGATACTGTAGTATATTAGCGAAACAGGTGTTAAACCCATTCTAACCTTGTGTATCTAATTACGTCTCCGTATACTTTTAGAGTGTCGTATGTATGCTCATGGCTCTGTTCCTTGATTCGAAACAAATTCAAAACAAATATCAAATTTAGTTTTAGTAGTTGAAACGATAATTCGATGTAAACAGCTTTTAACCTTTTATTCTGCTGGAATAAGGTTTTTACCCTGCAATAGAAAGTGTTGAAAATAAATAGTGTTGAACTCTTAACAAAAAATGTTAAAACTTATTATTTATCGGTATGTAGTTGGATTAATTTTATTATCGATTTTTTTTTCTTTTTTTTTAATTAAGACTTTTACAAAGAAGGTTATGAATATGATTAAAACCTTATCAGATTAATTGCATAATCTTCCGTCTGACGTTCATATCGAGTTTTCATTTTTGGGTGACAATACAAAAATGTTCATTGATGGGATGAAACATCAATCATATCATCAAATGTAAAATCTACCAATCAATTCGAAAACTTACTTTTATTCCTCCATCCTCGCAGTAACCTAAAGTAATCTCACGATTTCGTCCATTTTTATGACTATGATTATTGGCTTAGTTTATGAATTAAAGCATGTTTTATAACTTAGAATTTGTCAGCTCTGATGTATTAAAACAATGCATACTATCACCTTCTTTTTAAATACGTGTGTGAACAAAACTCGAAGATACATTCATCCTATAAGTTGAAATATAGTGATTTAAAGTTATATTTAGTGTTATGATTGTTATATTTAGTGTTATGATTGTTAGATTTAATGTTATGATTATTAGATTTAGTGTTATGATTGTTAGATTTAGTGTTATGATTGTTAGATTTAGTGCTATGATTGTTAGATTTAGTGTTATGATTGTTGGATTTAGTGTTATGATTGTTAGATTTAGTGTTATGATTGTTAGATTTAGTG
>NW_018403901.1:162741-187530 GCF_002113885.1 Mizuhopecten yessoensis | reverse complement strand
AGATTTAGTGTTATGATTGTAAGATTTAGTGTTATGATTGTTAGATTTAGTGTTATGATTGTAAGATTTAGTGTTATGATTGTTAGATTTAGTTTTATGATTGTAAGATTTAGTGTTATGATTGTTAGATTTAGTGTTATGATTGTTAGATTTAGTGTTATGATTGTTATATTAAGTATTATGATTGTTAGATTTAGTGTTATGATTGTTAGATTTAGTGTTATGACTGTAAGATTTAGTGTTATGATTGTTAGATTTAGTGTTATGATTGTTAGATTTGCTACATCAATGAATGAAGAATGTCATGAATAACAAATTTATCTTTGTATTTACCCACTGACAAGACAGGAAGATGTGGACCGGAAAAAATAATGAAAAAGACATGATCAGGACAGAATTAATTTCGAACCAAATTGTAAGACTATTTAAAACGTTAATACAAGGATTTTGTTGAACGTAAATAATTTACAGAATATAAAGAGAACATAAAATATCGTTTTTAAACATTTATTGATAGCTATTAACCGTAAAAGCACTAATCAACCCGACTTTGATTTCAGTACCAATTGATAAACGAAGTCTGTATTTAGGAGATATTGCTACATACGGACTATTTTTGTTACAATAAACGTATTTGTCAGGTGCTTTATTTCATCGACAATACATATCTCCAAGTCAATACATTTGTTTATGAGCACTATGAACAAAATACTACTTAAGTCTCACGAGCCAGATACTTGTAAAGTCCTCTCATCTGCCTATTGAGTACATACATGTATGAATGCACTGAAGGTATATACAAACATATTTTGAAAGCGAGATATTATGCTGAATAACGATATACTACATTTAATGTTTATGACGTGTCAAAATAATTCGAACAGTAAAATAACTACATTTTTGTTGCTGTTATTGCTGTAACGAAAATAAAAACGAAACGCATTTTAGGAGGTTACACCCTTTCGCAAGTTACATTGTATCAGCACAAATTCGTTAAAACATTCAAATAATGGTTACGCAACTATGACGAGATTCTTTTATGTAATTGTAAGTATTCCAATAGACTAGGGACTTGTTTTGGAAAAAAATACCTAAAAAATTGAGTTTCGTCAATTGAATTTCATTTTTTTTTAGTGTAGCCTCGTTTGTATCTATAACAATAAATATATAAAAAATCGTTATACAAAATGTTTTGTAATGCAATTGGATGGTTAAAAGTGAATATGTACATGCTTAGAACAAACAAGACATAGTTTCATACAAAAAGATTGAAAAATTGAACAAAACATACACAAAGGCTATATTATTCATTAATTTTACATTTTACAATAATTTTGATCTGAAGAGAGTTGTCTTTCTTAAAAAAACGGAACTGATTGGGGATACAATTTACACAATCGACCTATATCCCTTTACATATATCAAAAATGATGATTATGATTTAAAAACAAGTCCGGATAAACAAAAATATCCAAAATTTTAAATTGATTGTTGTTCGTTTATGGAATCAAATCTCAATCATGTAATCATGTACACAAAGGACCCATTCCACGGACCGCTTATGTATGGTATATTCCGTCTTTGCGTATTGCAAAGTTATCTTCTCTTGTTAGCAGGTATTGATTGTTACGTCATTGGTTTGTGTGAAAAAAATACGTCGTTTACTCAAAAATTGATGACGTTACTCTCACAAACAAATGACGTAACAATCAATACTTGCTCACAAGAGAAGATAACTCTGCAATACGCAAAGACGGAATATCCATGTCAAGTACAGGTAACCAGAGGCTATCGCATGACATGCACCCACTCATGCCTTTTCAAAGGGATCTTAATATTGTACAAAACCAAATTTATAATGCATTACATTTGTAAGAATGATTAACCCGACAGAGCACAACTCACTCGACGGCAAAAATTGGAACGATCCCGAGCTTATGGATTTGTGTTAGCACGTTATATAAACTTATGAAGCTGGTACACAAAACAAATTGGTCCACTTTCCGGCGCTTCATATATGACCTTCTTGTAGTCGTCTGGTCTTATGTCAATGTGTTCTTGTGAGCCAACATATGTCTTTATATCGGAATATTTATTTCTCCTCGATTAGTCACGTTTACCGACGACGAAATCGAGGACAACTAAAGAACTATGATTCATTTAAACAATGGCAATATGTATTTTATTATACAGAAGTAAAACACGCGCCCCTTTGTTGCTGTCTACTCCTGTCGCGTCAGTCAGGCGGAGGTCATGTGTGATTATCCTTGTTAATATTTAAGTCCTGAATGAGATCAGTATGACTTTTCATTCCCTGCCATATGGTGAATATAATCCATTCAGATACGCTGAATTATATATAAATGATATTCAATCCGCATTGTTAACTTTTTAAAGTTGGTCTCATGTTTCGCATTTACAAAAACTTCATGAAATACCGGGATATTTTTTTCTATGATATGAATGGATTCATCCTATGGCAACAACCAACTAGTATGCTTCTTCATAACTATTGGAAGAGAAACCGACCACTGCGTGACCTTATATGTTAAGGACATTTTATGCGTGTATTGCACTTACTGAAGGGAAACACGATTGTTTTATCCTCCGAGGTTGATCATGTTTCACAGAAGCGAAGACCAAGTGAAACAAGACTTAAAAAGGAGAAACAAAGAATCTTTATTCCATACTGAAAGAACAATAAACATTTCAGTAATGCCGAAAAAAACACCCACCCAATAGTAGAGGTTAGTGTCATTTAGCTCCGTCATTCGGAACTAGGTTATGGTGTATTTTGCCAATTTTCTAGTGAAGCTACTAATAAGAGAATTGTGACAGGGGGATAGAGCGCATGGGTGCGACCTTATATAAATATCCCATTTATGAGAGGGCGATATTGCATATTTTCACCCCAAGGAAACATTGTTAACCGAGACGAAGCCAAGGTCAACAATGCTTTCCGAGGGGTGAAAATATGCAATATCGCCCTCTCATGAACGGGATTTTTATTTTATTATACCGAGTGTCATGTTTAGGTGTTTCACCACTTCACCATTTTTAAAGGTCCTTGTGTTGATTTGACATAAACCAAGACTTCATCTCAACAATTGTCGAATGAACCAACCATGAATGTGATTTGATAACACCCTGATACTGGGACGAACCGTGCACGCATACGTTTGGCGCATGTAACAATTTTTGGAATAACACCCTGGTACTGGGACGAACCGTGCACGCATACGTTTGGCGCATGTGATATTTTTTGGAATGTCACCCTGTCTTCTTTATCTTTGTAAAACGAGCAAGTAACATTGGAAATGTTCACATCTTTCTCAACCAATCAGATTACGAGATTTTAACAGAAGGTATAATAAACTGTTTTATTGTTCCGTCATGTGACCAGTACCATCCAATCAGACACGTTGTTTTAAGATGTAATAATAGATATAATGTTTAATTTCCTAACAATTAGTTGTGTTAAAACGATTTACATGCTTTAATGTCACTTACTTTCTTTAAATATTCATAAGCTTTCATGTTTTATAAATGACCAAGCTGACGCAGCAAATGTTCAGCATTTTAACAACATATCCGTATTACATATCAAACACGGGGGTTTGTTCAATCTTAAGTAACATAACATACAATCGAAGACTGTTCATTTAACCATACAGATAATTGAAAAAATATATAAAAAGTAAAACATCCGATTCAAAGCGGTTACAATATCAATCACTGACTAGCAAATATTGTGAATTCCTAGCGTAACTAACCAATGGTAAACATGGCAGCACATACCATTTCTCCTGCCCTAACTCTATATACAAAAGTGATTGTGACAAAAATGTTACAAATACTGTTTCCTTGATATGGTATTGTTTCTAAAAAACGTATTTCACATAACATGACCAATATATTGCAATTGACCTTAGTCTGTATTTATATGTCTTGATGACCTCAATAGAAAAATCCTATGAGAAATACAGTAAATGTTGAAACCACTATTGCGCCCGCATTCAGTGTCTTCCTCCAGAATTTTGTCTGATGTATAGATGTTAATTTCGCCCTGAGAACACGTTTCTGTTCCGGCGTTAGTTTTTGTTTGGGGATTTCTGTTGTTCCACAGACCCAGTTGTAACAGTATTTCTTGAAGTTTCCTACAGCACCTAAAATGTAGATTGAACTTTATATAGCACATCATTACACATTTTCACAAAGTACGAGTTGCTATAAGTCGCATATATTTCACTAATTCTTCATAATATTTATTCAAGTGTGCGACGTTGTAATTGTCAAATGAAATACATTGTACTTTTTCCTTGTAGACAGAATTTTACCGTAAACAGGCGAAATACATTAGAAACGTGATAGTTACTGTTCGTTTATACGCTTGTCTTACATCATCCAAATAATTAATCTAATCAATGTTGCACTTATGAGCAATTATTCAAAAATGTCCAGGCCTTTTTCAAAACTGTTCATAAAGTTCAGTTAATGATACCTATAACAATTTCTATAGGGTAGTACATGTAATATAAGCATTGATGTTGTTCTGATTAACATAATGAAAAACAATGAATTTATATATCATAACACTGCCAATGTTTACCTGTTGCATCCTCTGTTGCCTCCTTTTGTGGATCCTCTTCCTCCTCCTCCATTTCATCATCCTCCGAGTCTAATTCTGGTTCTAAAGGATCGTTCCTTGTCCAAAACGTTACACGACGCAGCTAAAATAACAGAATAAAACTTCATTATTCTTTCCTGAAAACTACCAAATGAACATGAAACGTTAAGGATAAATATGTTTTTTATAGAAAGAAATGTGTATCTTATAAATCACTGTACTTTTAAAACCACCTCTTTCATACTGAAACAGAAGTTTGGTAATTAATACTTATTAATTTCATATTAAGTTCCTATGATATTGCTGAGCAATATATTTCTAAGTATTGGACTGTAATATGTTTTAAGGTAACATAAATAATTCTTATCAGAATGAAAACTATAGACTTCCATGTTATGCAATAACCGGAAAAGGAAAGTTACCTTTCGTTCCGGTCTTGGTTCAGTTAAAAGGCTTATAACCACCATCACAATGGTAGCGATGACAGCCAAGATGGTGGCGAAGTGGAGAAAATCGACTTTAGTGACGATGTCGGGTCTGGTATCCGCTTCACCGCTGCCACAGTTCGGCGGTAAGTATATAAAGTCCAACACCAATCTTATGACCCCGATCACCAGACATATAATCAGACCCCAGAACACTCCCTTTAAAATGTGAAACAACACTATTACAAGACTTCTTTTAAATCGTGCAGTATAAACTAAAAAACATAATATACCATTGTTTCAACACAAGAAAGAAATCACAGCGGATTCAACAAAACTCTAGGAGACCCACAAAAATAGACACTATTGAACCTAAAAAGCATATGGTTCACCAAGAGCTCCAGAAATATAATTCCCGGCACCATATAGCAACCGGTATCATAACCACCGTCAAATCTAGGAGTGCTTGCAGAACATCAACGATAAAAGACACACTGAACAAGGTAGACACAAAAATGTCCGTAGCTTTGTACCAGGTCATGTTGCCGACTGTAATGTGTCTTAATCTTTCATAAAACAAAACCTTTCCTATTTTAGAACATTGTCAATCTGGTAAAAGTTACTCTCATACATAGCAAAAAAACTGTTTACAGGTAAATGCTTAGGTTTTTACTACCGGTATAAGTGTATGCTACAGGTATACGTTGATGCTACATGTATACGTTTATGCTACAGTTATACGTTTATGCTACAGGTATACGTTTATGCTAAACATGTATGCGTGGATACTGATGTTTCACGCAATAAGCAAGTTTCCGTCCGTGTAATGAAAAGCTTGTTGATTTTCCTAAATCTTTTCAACTGCGTTTAAAATTTACTTTATTTCACCTGTATGTTTTTCATGCTCAAACAACAATAGCGGGTTTCATTGGTTGATTACAAGGTTTTAACTTTCTATTTCGCGATTTCAGTCCATTAGTTTAGAAGTCTGAGCTAGGCTTGTGTATTAATATTAAGACGCGCATGCTAAGGGAAATAACTTTCATTCGTTATCCATGTGTGTCCTGGTGTCGCAAAGACTTGTGATAGCTGAAGTTGATAAACCACGAAGTGTACCGATCCGACTATCTGGCCTTTGTTATTGTTAAATAAGTCTTTTTTATCGAGTAAATTTTGAAAGAATATTCTGTATTTAGTTTTAAACTTAAACATGTTTGAAGTGTATGAAAACTTACTAAAGCAGATTGTGACAAGGTATGGAATGCACCAATCCGGTACGGCTAATAGTTATTTACAAACTGTTTCTGACGATCAGAATCAGAGAAAGTGCTACAGTGTTTTGATAACTCCTCATTCTAATGATATTCCACGGGGAAAGGGTAGGCAGAAGAGACGTGACTTTAAATATTTGACAAGAACAAGCTACAATGTATCATCTTAATAGGATGGCTTACCGCTTCCGTTGTACGTTTCCAGAATACTCCTAGAACGAACAGTATACACCATGGAGGGATGAGGTAGCTTCTGATGGACTGCATGTATGACCAGAACTGTCCTCCCTGGACCTTCTCCATGACTGGTAACCACAGGATACTGGTGACAACGAGGATCAGCACCGTAACTCTACCCACTATCATCAGTTCCGTTTCCTTGGCATTCTTCCTGTACATGCGCCATACGTCTAACGTTATCACAGAGCTGGCACTATTCAATATCGACGTCAGAGAGCTCATCAACGCCGCTAGTAACGCAGCCAACATCAGGCCCCGAATACCTCAAAAAGGTAAATCAAACGTTTATAAACAAACGGGATCAATTTAAATGTTGCTAAACTTAATCACTATAATTGCGCCGACATTGCTTTGTTCTCTATTGTTAATTATTGTGGTTTATTAGTATCTAAATGTGCAATGACGTAGTTAGTGTGTGTTTGTTTACCTAAATGACGTGTTTTGTAACGTTAAGTGCATACCTTCTGGTAGAATACGTAGGACGAGCAGTGGGTAAGCCAGATTTGAACAACCAGCCCTATTTTGACAAATCTCAAAACATTTGTCGGGGTCTGCACATGCAACTTCCTCTGTAAATATAGTTTGATCACATGAAACACAAAAAATCAGTCACTTGAGGGCTAAATAAAGCAGGAAGATTTCATATTAAAACACAAGCAGTATTTTCACTGTGTATATAAGGTACATAGATATTTAAGAGCTTTCGTTTTTCCTTAGTATACATAAATGTATCTTAAAATGCTTATTTCTGTAGGTTTAAGCTATTTAATCATGTACGTACGTGGGTATTTAATCCGGCTGACCATCCCGGGAATAACGAACATGAGAAAAGAGGTAAGTTTCAGCAAACCACCAAGCAATGCTCCCCCTTTGGAGTGGTTCATGTTCCTGGCCGACAAGCACCTCTGTACAATAAGCTGTGGAAATAGCAATTAACAAATGCAGAAATTGATAACGATTCAATTTTGTGATCTTAAAAGCGGCATTAAGCATTTTCAATGATAATTTAATACTATAGTACATCAACGTTACCTGTTACAGAAACAAACATGCATGAAATCCTACAATTGTTAACCTATACAAACGTTACTTTTAAAAATTAAATGGCACTTTATTGACAACTTTACAAAAACAAATCTTGATGTAAGAAAAAAAACAGAGTATCCGGATTAAACCCACGTGATGGGCCTGATGACCCCATAACTACATGTATACACGACCGATCGACCTGATGACCCCATAACTACATGTATACACGGCCGATCGACCTGATAACACCATAACTACATGTATACACGGCCGATCGACCTGATAACCCCATAACTTGATGTATACACGGCCGATCGACCTGATAACCCCATAACTTGATGTATACACGGCCGATCGACCTGATGATCCCATAACTACATGTATACACGACAGATCGAGGGCAAGATTCTTTGTCATCTTGGCCGAAGGTGAAAGCACCATCCACAAACACCCGACCACCTTACTGCAATTGCCGTTACCCAAGAGAATTACACGAGAAACTTACACTATAAACACATGTCCATGTTAGACCTTGAGAGTTACCTGATCTTGACACCAGACATACATGCCCAAGGTGGATAGTCCCAAAAGAGCACCTGGCCAGGGGATATCTCCCGTGACAGCATCACGCACAATATGAAATGAATCCTGTCTCGGTAGGCCACATGAGTATAACGATGTGTTTGTAAGCGTGTAGTTAGCTGCTGACGTCATGTACTTGTCGTGTATTGCTTCCCATCCACCAAC
The DNA here is from genome assembly GCF_002113885.1 of Mizuhopecten yessoensis. Classification (NCBI taxonomy): domain Eukaryota; kingdom Metazoa; phylum Mollusca; class Bivalvia; order Pectinida; family Pectinidae; genus Mizuhopecten; species Mizuhopecten yessoensis. The sequence goes on along the minus strand of NW_018403901.1, from coordinate 179,191 downwards.
ATCTACCCAAGCTGAAAACAATCCATGTGAGTCTTATTTAAATAATAGTACAAAATATTTTTTTTAAATACTTTTCTGCTGTATCTATACTATAATTATCAATAATAGTGTTTAGACAAAAGGACCATCGACAAAGGGTTTTGCTTTATCAGTTGGCAAATGTGTCTACCGATATGTATACACATGTTTGGCGGTTATCATATACACAGTCATAACACGAACACAAGAAATTCCGTTTGCGATCTGAAAGCAGTTTACTCATTGAGGTTATGTGACAATGACTTACACGTAACAAAGAGAATGGTAGCACCAACAATAAGTACAACTGTCTGTAACGTGTCTGTGTAGATAACTGCAGCAAGACCACCTGTAATAGAAAGTAATATTTTACAGCCCTAGCAGTGAGAGTAACCAGAGTAAATCATCGTACCCAGGAAACCACATACCTGGGTTATTATTTAGACTGTGTATTTCTTTACAAATGTGTTGATAGTGATTTTAACTCCAGACTGTGGTATGTTTCGTTCCTCTCTCGCCGAGTTCAAAGTACGGTTAAAGAATATTTGGTATCACTAATTCCTTTTGCTTTACATATGAGTATCTTTTAATGTGTGTTACATGAATAACTGACTGTGATTTGTTACACTTGTGTTGAAATGTTGTTATCCATTCTGTAAGTGGACCCTTGGGTCTGTTGAATTGGAAATAAATAAATTAATTAATTGATTAATATTAAAAATAACAAAAGAAGTCAAAATGTATGCTCGTTTTGTGTCGAATGCGTGTTGATTGACAAACTTATCTATGTATCAATCTACATATCTTACTTTTAATTGCGTTGTATCGTTCTAGTGTGTTACTGTAGCATGTACCTTCCGCTGTTTTTGAGTAGCAATATACTGTGGTAATGTTTTGATGTAATATGTACACTGTGCAGTATTTACACTATACATGTACATCTAAAGCAACTCTAGGAAGCAATGCTTTATATACTAACATTTCCTGTTTTTGATATGTATATACCAGTGTGTGATGACACTTGTTTATGTCTTTGATATTATTTCCATCAATAATACAACAAAAATATTCATAAATCGGAAGCTTATATATATTATATGCATATATTGGTGTTTAATTATCATACATTCAACAGAAGGGATGTTGTTTTGAATGTTGTTTTGAATGTTGTTTTGAAATTCTGATTGTATAGCCAATGAAACAAAAGAAATGCAAATACACCCAGTAAGATACGATGTAAAGTAATGGCAGATGCAGTGTTTTGTTTACAATTGAACAAATGTACATATCATTATATGTTATCATTCAATATTCCTTTTTTCTACACAGCTTGAACACAACCGTGCTTAAAACAAACGGATTAAATAATTACAATTTAGTTTAAAGGAACACTATGTTTCGAAAGAGGATACTACATTTTTTAAGATAACATTTACGAATAGTTCATATACGAATGTACCTAAGGACTTAAGCATGATAACAGCCAAATTGAACTTAACCTTCAAGAATAGATAGCCTACCTATCATCTGCTTAATTAGTTCATGCCCATACATACAAATTTATATCCAAGTATGCATGGACACACAGTCCAATTTAATTTAATGGTCACTACCGCATACTGTTTAACGTTCTACTCGGTACACTTCAGATGTTATCGTAGTGGTTATAACATACATTGTGCTAGTAATTGCACACATATTCCGCTAGAAACAATTATCACAAAGTGGTATGGCGACATCGATATGAATATTCGTGTCATTTTATCTTCGTTTTTTCCTTGATTAAGGTCTGGTTAAAGTGTTCAAACTGCATGGTTCAAATAAACGTTTACTGGATGGCTTTCTCTTCGCTCAAAGTTTTAGTTTGCTATAAGGGATGTCGTTTTTGTAGTTGACGCCCAAGAGTGTTGTGAAGTGAGATAAGTTACAAATGTTGTATAAGGTAATGCGACAAAACTTTAAGAGTTTATAGTTACCGACAATGGTGAAAATGGCCGTCACAGTAAGTATGATAACCACACTGAGGTAGAGATTCCACCCCAGGATTTGCTGCAGGAACATGGCACCAGTAAAAATTTCAATCTAAAAACAAATAAAAAGTAGAAAACGTCAATAAGTTGGAGCTAAAAATAAGTGGAAGTTGTCATTAAGTGAGTGATGTCACTACCTAGAGACGACAATGTGTGAAACATGACAATAAGTGGGGGATGATAAAAGCTAGTAGATGATCATTGGGGAAATTGGAAATACATTGTAACAAAAGTTAGACTTAACATTTTGTTTCATGAGCTAACGACAACATGTTTCAAAATCTATTGTCAAGGCATGACTTTCGAAATATAAATTGACATATTTTTGATTTTAACGTAAAAAGAAATCATTTGATAACTATCTGGTGTGAAGTAAGGATACTTAAAAAACTATCAAAGTGAACCATACCGACGAGGGACATTGCGTCAACGATGCAGTATTTACCGATATATCGAAAATACATCAATTCAAAGACAAAATGGATAAAAACTAGTGAATGTAGGGTACGTGTAATATGGTACCTACTGAGAAAATACTGAGAACAAAAACACAGTTGATCACACACAAGTTGGACAAGATCAGCCGGCCGGATGTATAAAAAACACACGAATGTAATGACGAAAGTATACTCGACTACAGACAAATATTACATACCGAGATATTGAAGAGGATGTACCCGACCAGGGACATGATAGATGAATAGATTCTGATCCGCTTTCCTCCGTACCGTTTCCGTAAGTATTGGGGAGTGGTAAAGGACTGGTGAACAAAACAAACACGTCCCAATGGAGAGGTTAATCAATAGAGGTGTTGCATCATACACAATATACAGTTAAAGAACACAAGTAATGTACAACCACTACATGATGACATCAATAGGAATTAGTATCAACTGTACAGATTTACAGAAGTAATTACTAAATCTGGCGTGGTGTTAAAGTGAGCTCTCGCATTAAGAACGGTTGTTGTACCCTTTTAAAACAAAAGATAGAAAACAATATTTATATATAAGCTATATAAAAGATATGTATAAGATTTATAAAAGATACAATATTTTGTATTGTATTATTGTCTCATGGTGATTGTTTTTCTCTGTTTTATGTTGTTATACGTCAATAGGCAGATCGCCCTGAAAATGTGACAGATTTCTTCGTCTGCACTGTCAGTATTACTTCTTTGCCCATTTATCTATTTAAGTAATGCGCATCCAACCAACATTTATTTGTTCGGATCCAGTGCTGATATTGGATCATACTGTCGTTATTACATATGCGACCATATAAAAGCTATATATAAGATCTATATTTGTTGACTGTGCAAGGGATGTATCTGATAGTCTCAAATATGAATAGGTCACAGGTAGAATAATCTTAACAGACAATGAAGCCAGGAAGGGCGGCCGTTTTAGTGCTGGCCGGTATTTGATGGTAAACAAATGAAAAAGTGGTTTCATTGCATCAATGTGTCATGTGCAAGAAAATAGTTTGATTAAAACAACCGTAAATAACATTTCCAGTTGTAAAACATAATTACAATACAGATGAAACAGGGCTCGCTACATAGTACCATGGTTTTTATTAACATTTTATATCAATTCCCATAAAGAATTGTCGACATTCAATATACAATAGGATTTTTTTATGTGAAACAAATGACACCTACCCCACATGAGACGTACACAGGTACAAAAATCCAGCCAAGAGCGATGAGAAAGAACGCTGCCTGAAATTAAATATATGTATATTTTTTTCAAATCTGACTTAATGTTTACGAAGTTTACCAGTGTAAATATACGAGTGATAGATTATTTCTGTTTATATATAACATAGATAGATTTTATAAAATTTGCAAACATAAGTTTTCAATTTCATAGAAACTTATAAATGATATGTGATACTCTTTTACCACAAAACAAAAGCCATACTCATTCGAACTAATATGCAGTGGAAATCATTCATATAGTTTTTATTATCGCGAAGAGACAACAAGTCTAATCTTCACTACACGATAAAGCTAGAATACCAATAACTGAATGTTAGATCCACCAATGCATTACAATATAAAGTTCCCCTTTGATATGGAAGACTATTTAACAATAGTTTAGTTCCAAGACTCTGCCCCAATATGCATACATTTGCCTCCCCTATATTTTGTCTCTGATATTACTGCAGAGGGACTCGACTGATGAGCTACGCTGAACAGGAATTTCCGTTGGTGTGTGGTAAGAGTGACTGTATCGTTATTGAAGGTCCAGGACCTGGCCCGTTGTACAACTATTCTATTTTATCCCTGAACATAAAAGTTGATATCTATTGTTGTTCATTTCACATTTACTTCTTTTTCATACAAAAGTTCCATAATGATTGGTTTCTTTCCGGAAATGGTTTATTTCAGGTACAGTTTTCATGCAGGCAAAACGTTTTCAACTCATATTTATATAGTTGATGATATTGTAAGGACATTTAAATCATGTAATTTTTATTCTCAATTTATTGACATGTTAATGGGGAAAAAAGACGTTAGGATTCTGTATGGTACTTGCCGTGCTTTAAACTTACATGCCATTCATATATCGTGACAGCTAGACCAGAGGCTGCTGCTGAACCCGCTAAACCTATGAACATCGGAGCGCCTATGTTGCTGGCATAGATTGATGCTCCAATCTAAAATATATGGTAATTGGGACATTAATGATAATACACATAATGCAATATCAGAGTTATCATAGTTGACTTTGTAAACATGCCAATACCAATAATAGAAGCTGATATGTTGATATTGATACTAAAACACTTCTTAATGGAAGCACTGTGTTAAACAATACTGAAAATAAATCTATACTTGATAGTGTTCTTAAATATATATACAACACAAGAAGACTTGTTTAATTAATCAAAACAATCTATAAATTTTGTTATATATAGTCATAACTGATAAAATACTGTCCTTAAACCATTATGTGATTCTTCTGATTGTTATATATACATTGATGTTTTAATATTATACACCTAAGGGATTAAGCTTTGTGTGCTGTTTTTACTGATGGGTGCAATAAAGTAAAANTACTTCATGCAACAGCAGCAGGGTATGAACAGGGGGCACTAATGACTTGCAAAACAAAAAACAAAAAAACAATTGTAGCAATTTCTCTGTTTAATATATCATTAGGGCATTGCTTTCCTATTACTAATTAATTATGATTGACTTTTTAATATGAGCATTGTATAGCTAAAAATATCAATTAAATATTTATATGTAATTGAAACATACATGGAATTATCTCCCCTATACCATCTGCTATATATATATATATATATATGTCTATGCTACTTATTATATATAATTTGCATCAATATTTTCTTACAAACCATTTCATTCATCTTTGTCTTTGTCATGTCAACCTAAGGAGATAACTTATATAGTCCTAGCCTACTGTTCAATCCTATTGTTTACTCAATAAAATATGATGAAATGAAATATGTTGATATCATTTACATGTCTGTGTTGAAATATTGAGCGACTATTATATAACTTCTAGTCCAATAATAATCAGTTCAATCAGTAATGTATCGTATCTGTAATGGCTATTTTTTATATATTAAACAATGCATCCAATAAATAATCATGTGAGTATTATATTTAACTTCATGATACTAAGGTATATATGAAATACCATACCGGTATCCAGTGCATGTCTTTGCCAGCCAGAAAATAGCCTTGTGAACTCCCTCTGTTTGGTCGACATGTTGACTGCAATACAATGACCGATCTTTTTTACATTCATATTGTAATTGATATATTTTAAAATGTATGATTAGAAGAAATGAATAGCATGGTGAAGAGTTTACAATAACACTTATGGTTTAGGGCTTTACCTGTGCCCAGGATGACTCAAACACATGTATTGACAATGGGTAGAGGTCGGTAACCATGCGAACGGTAACAATGGACCATCCTAGTGCGAGACAGGTTTACATATAAATCCTGTTTGTATCGGTGCCCTCAGTGTGAGGGTTCATGGACAATCTTAAATATATGACATTACTAAATCAAACTTATAAAACATGCATCCATGCATTTTCGTCACATAATCTTTAGATTTATGGCTATGCTTTAAAAATGCTATCCAGACCATACAGAATAACAAACCCACGATATAAAGCTTGATAGTGTCAAGGGGATATGGAATTTTTTCCTGTTTTTACCATTAACGAAATTTGTTTTGAATCAACAAGGCTAGCATCAATTTTAATGGACGCCACAATGCCTTTACTACACTGTTTACACACAACATGTGATCGTCCGTGCTTTCATTCTGTTCTTTTTGAGGGACCAGGAGGACCTTACACGCCTTAAACGCCTTCGCTGTCTCCAAAATTAAAGCTCATGTATTTAAATTATGATCAACGCGACTAGCTGTAGTCATTGATTATTAACGTGATGATAATACAGAAACAAAACACCTGTTACGTCCATTGCACACAGGTAACACGTAACCATACACACATATTACGTATATAAAAGGAACAAGGCTCCTTTCTATTCAGGGAACTTGTCGTCTGGATATGTAATGCATAAAATGGAAAACAATGTAACATGAAAGAGTATTATAATCATACCGTACCAGGATTCCGACGACAAGCACAATAGCAAAGTATATTCCGATGGTAAGATAATCTCCCCAACCGAGTGTTTCCGTCATCTTAGGTATCAGTTGAGGTGGATTCGTAGTCTCGCCACTTCTAAACAGCTGAAGCACATCAGTGATAAAATGTACAGACGCATGTATACACAAAGTGACCAGGAATATACCGGGGCGATTTATATATCCTCCAAAATTTACATATTATTAGGAGGCAGGTATATACTCAGGTGAGCCGATACTTCCCTGGCCATCCACTGCGTAGGTAAACATCATATAACCCCCGTGTTAAGGTCGATCGTCACGCTCTAGTGTATTTTGTGTGAGTCAATCGTACCAACGTTCATCATAAGGAAATCTCGCTTGATACTGAACAGTTATCGTTGTGTTGTAGATCGAGTTTACATACAGATATGTTTACATACAGATACAATTTCTGTTATAACAGTAAAGCTGTAAAGTTAAAACTCACATACATTTATACATACATGTATGGTTGTATATTTGAGATATCCTCCGGATGATGACACTTCAGATTTTTATACAAAAAATGTTAATCAAACAGTTTTCTTAATATTTCCATATATAAATTTTGTTTTTACCTTTAAAAAAATGAAAAAATATATATTACACTATTCTTTTGTTTATTTACATTATTATTTACATTGCGAAGCCCAACGCCATTCGTGCACCTGGTACTTTTTCATGTTTCCACAGCAATTCCAAACTACAAATGATATAGATTTGTTTTAAGCTGTGTAAATACATAGTCCCCTGTTTTGTTTCCCCATCACAATATGAATAGCGACAGCGTTCAAACGAAACATCGTCGATATCGATCTGACGCTTGAATACGCCCGACAGGTAAACGAGGCTATAAAGTGAGAGAGATTTTGATCAAGACACTATTTACATGTACAACCTGCGCTCGCCCCCTATCTTCCCCCGAAAGCAGGATTTTTTTTCAATTCCTTCCAAAGACCAATAAACCTGGGAATTCAGGTACACCCATCATTAATGCATCCATGTATGTAAACTCCTATCTTCGACCAAATGTCGGAAATCTACGGCTATGAATATAAATGGTACAACATATATCTAAACAACACTTCCAACAGGAACATCCAGAAGGTAACCTGTTAGTCACGATGGACGTCGTTGTCCTCTTCACGATCATAACAGATGACGACGACATTGCTGCTAGTTGAGATGCATTGGAACGATAAACACCCATCGACTGATATCCTAATGGACTTACTAAAACTTGTATTCACACTGAAAATCTTCATATTTAACGCGAAAACAAATTAAATACAAGTCAGATTTTCATCTTTCACACAAAGATGGCCCAATACTGTTGTATTTTTGGGACATATTCGTCGGACTCCTTTGCGTTCCGGTCTACCATCAAATTTACAGTGGATATTATAACGGACACTGTCATTTGTTTAGCCACCGGTTCCGCGTTCCACTGTAAATGATGGAAAGATCAGCGAGGACCTACACTGCAAACCAACTGCAATACACTAGTTAATCCGTTAATCCTGTTGTCACCCCTTGCACACAACAATGAGCATCTCAATACCTGTGCATCAGACGTATAGTCACCTTCGAAAGCAAAAGATACAAATCTTCTTTCATAGATCGGGTAATAGACAAACTCAGGACACTTGGCTTGACAGGTCAGCTTAAAAGAAAAAAGTCATTTCGAACACAGAAGGTACCTTGTGAAGTTACATACCATCCCAATGTGGCAGTATGATAATTTTAGTAATCATGTGTTATGTATATGTATAGGGTGTGCTTATATTGATTAGATGTATATATATTGTTTAAATACTTTTACTGGTGTACCAATATAATATTACCATGGACATGAAGGAGAATTCTTCCTTAATGTTTGTGTGTTACCTGTACCTGTGAGCACTGTACTTGATATGACACCTGACAGACAGAATGACATTTGATTGGTCTAAATAAGACGTGTGTTAAGATCAGGGTAGGCTAGGTAATGCATGTACCTGGATAGTCAGTCAGGTGGGCACGTGTGCGGGACTCCACAGTCAGGACATTAACCGGTAAGTCATTCCAAGGCTTGATATTTTATTCAAATTGGTAGTGATTATTTACAAGTAACCATCCTGTTATTGCAGCAAGCTTTATGCAGTAAATGTAAAGTGTCGATATTATTAATATTTAAATTAAGGATAATTATGGTATTTTTGCTACAAAATAGCCATGTGAATATGTAAATTATTTCAAGGACATTGAAGGTCGCCAGTCAATATTGTTCAGTAAAATATTGAGACTCAAAAATAACTAATGTATAGGTTATTGGTAAATGTCATTTTACAATGAGTTTTCATAGTTACCTTATTTTTCATTTAGCTTATATTGTATGGTTGGAAAAGTGAGAATGGAATTGGCACTGAGAACCTTGCCCAATTATGCAGGGTATGTACTATATATGTTTCATCTTAAGATTATAATTTATTTATTTGAAATACAATAAGGTATAGAAGTACATGTATATATGCATTCAATGGTGAGAATTTATAGAGAAAGTTCTGTGTAAATTACCATATTCTGTATCATCATTAATTATATTCAATAATGAAAGATAACTTTATTCTGTCAAGTTCTGTTAAATGTATCTAATAATAAATGTAAGGAATATGGTAACATTTATATATATAAACGTTACGTGAAAATATAAGGATTTTATAGAAATAGGGTAAACTTGTAAATTTACCAAGTAGGAGTTATTTCCCTTGGTACATATGTAGGTATGTGAGTGGCTGTGTGTAACCGTGTGTAACTGTTCATTTTTATTTGTATTTTTAGGTTTTCTTGTTCGGGTTAAGCCCTGAAATAAAGGACCACAAAATTCGAACCAACTGAGTTGTTAGTGTTGTTTCTGGCCCGGTAACATTTCGACATTTCTATCAATTTTGAAAGCAAACTGGCTGAGTTTTCAGCAAAGCCATGTCAGATCTTCCCATATGGCATATCGCAGACGAAATTATATAAAGTATCCTTACGTAAGGTAACAATCCATCTACACCGCCTCTGCTGCAGTACAGACTCTTTGGAACACGCAACATTTATATGTGCATACTGTGTCTATACACCCCCCACAGTTAAGTGTACCATATACAGTATGTGGTACAAAGCTCAGTATCGAAATCAAGAGCTCCGTTTCTCCATTAAGCAAATCAAACCTGATGTCCATGTGGCAATGTACTTTAATACGCATAGCCATAGTTAGGAGAACATGCAGGTGGTTGCCTTATATCATTGCCGAACACAGAATGAATAAAGACGACGCACAAGGGAAAGATATTGGATCATCATCATATGTACAAACCCGCGTAACTTTCAAGGTATGAACGAATAAGATTTTGTTCTAATTTTCTTTTTCTACCTGGTGCTTTTTGACAGATCGGTTTATTGTTGACTCAGCCGGTTGCTACTTCATTTCAGTAAATGAAGCTGACAGACGTTGTTAAATTAGGTGGACGAATTGTCTGTCCCAGTGTGTTGTACAGTTTTGCCATTTTGTCAGTTATTATAAACACATGGACATGTGCGTCCGCGCTAACATAGCATTGCTGTAATTATTTGGACAGGGTCGACCTGCGTACCCGCGCTAACGTAACGTCGACTTAGGTCCCATTGGCCATCAAATGGCCTTGTTTTAGCCCCCCTCCCCCCCNCCCCCCCCTCCTCCCGCCCATTAAGGTACAGGGCATGGATACATGGATAGTACACATTATATATGTGATATGGGTCAAAGAAGTAATATAGACGGTAAAATCCCATATAACACTGGATCCTAATGGAGGTATGTCCGTAGGATACGAATTACTTAAAATAGTATATGGGGCAAAGAAGTAATTCCAACAGTGTGGACAAGTTTAGATTGTCAAATTTTCGGAGCGATCCGCTCCTTTTTCAAGACACAGTGAAGCAGAACAGTTACATGCACATATACATCATATTACAAGAAGATAGAATTGATATACTATAATTGAAAATATAGCTATTATATAAAACCAATAGTCCCCTCGGCTAAAGACAGCCGAAGGCAGCAATTAAGCTGAGAGCAGCGCGGACAAGGAACGCTGATGTAGAGGACCTATTCTTGCGCAAGATGCACTGTCATATAAAGTGAGTCATATATGTGATATATATACTCTTGTGAACACCCCTCTTTGTTAGATGCTCGATCTATTCCACTGGATTCGTATTGATTCACGTACACCTACTAGCCTATCTACGTGCAAACAGAGGTTCGATATCTCGAACACTGTACTTTTCCCAATGTTTAACAACCGAACTCCGTATTTTGATTTTGAACTATGTGCTGTAATGGAAGGTAAGTCTATAGCCCTCGAGTCTTATCAGTGTTATCAGCGACTAAGTCTCGTCGTATCTGAGAGTGTATGTGTGTGCTGCGGCCCCTTGCTGACATGGCGGAATATTTAGGATGGGAGGACTACTTAACAATGGGGATATATTTTGTGTTAGTCCTTGGTGTTGGATTATGGGTGAGTGAGTAGTCAGGTAACCGGTAGTCTCTACCTCGCTATCTTTTCATTGCAAGAAAACAATTTAGATACGTCTCACAAACAGATTGCAAATCTGATATACATTTGAGGGTAGACAATTGAACAATAGTTTCCGGAATAAAAAGGTAATATACTGTATTTACTAGAGAGATAAGAGTGATGGTATGGGTCAGATCCCGGTCAGTGTCAGATAGAAATCTCTCTCCACTGGGCGGTACGAAAGGCCACCCCTAATGACATGCTATCGGGTGTTACACGGCTCATCGTATTACAATATTGTCGCTTCAATTAACAACGGATTCCGTCAAATTTGAATTCATATCCAATAAATGCCAAAGAAATCTGGTTGTCAATAAATGTTTACCTTGTCATCTAGTATTATTAAAATTATAAACGAATAATATCGTTATAGCAACCTGTATGTAGTAATGATTAATAAGTTAATTATACCGTTTTAAACTGGTGCTTCAGAATTGAAATTAGAATGTTGTGCAAAATAATATTTTAATTAGCTATTGCAATGCATACTGTAATAATATGATACTAGTGATCTAAAGAAATAACTCAGAATGTTCATATGTTAAAATAAAAATATTTCCGACCTTCGAATATCTAGATTTAGCTATACAAATGATATACTCGCTGTGTTACATTTAGATATTGTTTGTTATATAATCAATTAAAAACGTTTAAATGTCGTACTTTGATGACTGATTACACTGTATTGTGTTACAGTCGACCTGTCGCTCTAACAAAGGATCGGCTCATGGCTATTTTTTGGCGGGAAGGAACATTCACTGGATACCTGTATGTCGGTAATTCATTGTATGGCCAACCTAATAGATAGTGTTGTACAAACCTATACAATATAACGTTATGAGTTATGTCCCTTTAATAAGCATTTATTAAGTTATTGTATGGGTTTCCTGGAAGGCAGCTAAACTATTTCGCATTTACAAGAAAACAAGGACGATATCCATATTTGGTTAATTCATAAGGTTTTCATAAAACATATATTCTACCATAAATTAAAAGGGACGGGTTTGTCCGAAAGTTTCATTATTACTTCATTCCCAAGTTTTTGCTTTTTCTTTCTTTTATTAAACAGATAGAGATCTATGAATTAAAATGATGTACTGAACGATTTCAAGTACTTCCATTAACATTTTCCTTAGTGCTTTGGAAGCAATTACAATTGTAAACATAGATTTATCTCCTTTTGAACGTACACAGGTTGGCGCCTCTATATTCGCAAGTAACATTGGAGCCCCGATGTTTATAGGGATAGCTGGATCGGCTGCTGCCTCAGGGATCGCTGTCATCATCTACGAGTGGATTGTCAGTATACGTGTTACGTCGGCTTAAATGATTTATCATTTTCTGTTCAAAATAAAAACTAAGCGTCGACATGTAAATACATAAGGAGCTTGTCAAACCAATGTATATTCTTTTCCACAGTTATGGCAGTTCCAAGAAGTAACACAAATGAAAGTTAATATCAAAAGAACAAAAAACACTACTTGTTTTGCAATTCGGGATATTGTCATTATGTGAGCATTGTTTTGCAGGCAGTATACTTCCTGGTTCTACTAGGATGGATCTTTGTACCAGTGTATACGTCATGTGGGGTAGGTTGGATCTTTGTACCCGTGTATACGTCATGTGGGGTAAGTTGGGTCTTTGTACCATTGTATACGTCATGTGGGGTAGATTGGATCTTTGTACCAGTGTATACTTCCTGGATCTACTAGGATGGATCTTTATGGGTAGGTGGATCTTTGTACCAGCGTATACGTCATGTGGGGTAGGCTGGATCTTTGTACCAGTGTATACTTCAGTCTATACGTCACGTGGGGTAGGTTGGATCTTTGCACCAGTGTATACTTCCTGGTTCTACTAGGATGGATCTTTATAACAGTGTCCACGGGGTAGGTGGGATCTTTGTGCCAGTGTATACGTCATGTGGGTTAGGTTGGATCTTTGTACCAGTGAATACGTCATGGGGGGGAGGATGGATCTTTGTACCAGTGTTTACGTCATGTGGGGTAGGTTGGGTCTTTGTTCCAGTGTATATGTCATGTGGGGTAGGTTGGATCCTTGTACCAGTGTATACGTCATTTGGGGTAGGTTGGATCTTTGTAGCAGTGTATACGTCATGTGGGGGAGGATGGATCTTTGTACCAGTGTATACCTCATGTGGGCTAGGATGGATCTTTGTACCAGTGTATATGTCATGTGGGGTAGGTTGGATCCTTGTACCAGTGTATACGTCATTTGGGGTAGGTTGGATCTTTGTACCAATGTATACGTCATGTGGGTTAGGTTGGATCTTTGTACCAGTTTATACGAATGTTGTATCTTTGTACCTGTGTATACGTCATGTGGGGTAGGTTGGATCATTGTACCAGTGTTTCCGTCTTGTGGGGTAGGTTGTATCTTTGTACCTGTGTATACGTCATGTGGGGTAGGTTGGATTTTTGTACCAGTGTATACGTCATGTGGCGTAGGTTGAATCTTTGTGCCAGTGTATACGTCATGTGGGGTAGGTTGGATCTTTGTACCAGTGTAAACGTCATGTGAGGTAGGTTGGATACTTGTACCAGTATATACGACCTGTGGGGTAGGTTGGATCTTTGTAGCAGTGTATACGTCATGTGGGGTAGGTTGGATTTTTGCACCAGTGTATACGTCATGTGGCGTAGGTTAAATCTTTGTACCAGTGTATACGTCTTGTGAGGTAGATTGGATACTTGTACCTGTGTATACGTCTTGTGGGGTAAGTTGGGTCGTTGTACCAGTGTATACGTCATTGGGGTGGGTTGGGTCTTTGTACCAGTGTATACGTCATGTGAGGTAGGTTGAATCTTTATACCAGTATATACGTCATGTGAGGTAGATTAGATACTTGTACCTGTGTATACGTCATTTTGGGTAGGTTGGATCTTTATAACAGTGTATACGTCATTTGGGGTAGGTTGGGTCTTGTGAGGTAGATTGGATACTTGTACCTGTATATACGTCTTGTGGGGTAGGTTGGGTGTTTGTACTAGTGTATACGTCATGTGATACTTGTACCTGTGTATACGTCATTTTGGGTAGGTTGGATCTTTATAACAGTGTATACGTCACGTGGGACGGGTTGGGTCTTTTTACCAGTGTATACTTCCTGCTTCTACTAGGATGGATCTTTATCCCAGTGTATACGTCATTTGGGGTAGGTTGGGGCTTTGTACCAGTGTATACGTTATGTGGGGTAGTGAGGTAGATTGGATACTTGTACCAGTGTATACTTCCTGGTTCTACTGCGATGGATATTTGTACCAGTATATACATCCTGGTTCTATTAGGATGGATCTTTATAACAGTGTATACGTCATGTGGGGGTAGGTTGGATCTTTGTACCAGTGTACACGTCATGTGGGATAGGTTGGGTCTTTGTACCAGTGTATACGTCATTTGGGGTAGGTTGGGTCTTTGTACCAGTGTATATGTCATGTGGGGGAGGTTGGATCTTTGTACCAGTGTATACATCATGTGGGGTAGGTTGGATCTTTGTACCAGTGTACACGTCATGTGGGATAGGTTGAATCTTTGTACAAGTGTATACGGCATGTGGGGTGGGTTGGATCTTCGTACAAGTGTATACGTCATGTGGGGTAAGTTGGATCTTTGTACCAGTGTATACGTCATGTGGGGTAGGTTGGATCTTTGTACCAATGTATACGTCATGTGGGTTAGGTTGGGTGTTTGTACTAGTTTATACGTCACGTGGGACGGGTTGGGTCTTTATACCAGTGTATACGTCATGTGGGGTAGGTTGGATCTTTGTACCAGTGTATACGTCATGTGGGGTAGGTCGGGTCTTTGTACCAGTGTATACGTCATGTGGGGTAGGTTGGGTCTTCGTACCAGTGTATACGTCATGTGGGGTAGGTGGATCTTTGTACCAGCGTATACGTCATGTGGGGTAGGTTGGGTTTTTGTACCAGTGTATACGTCATGTGGGGTAGGTTGGATCTTTATACCAGTGTATACGTCATTTGGGGTAGGTTGGGTCTTTGTTCCAGTGTATATGTCATGTGGGGTAGGTTGGATCTTTGTACCAGTGTATACTTCCTGGTTCTACTACGATGGATATTTGTACCAGTGTATATTTACTGGTTCTACTAGGATAGATCTTTATAACAGTGTATACGTCATGTGGGGGTAGGTTGGATCTTTGTACCAGTTTATACGTCTTGTGGGATAGGTTGGATCTTTGTACAAGTGTATAAGTCATGCGAGGTAGGTTGGATACTTGTACCAATATATACGTCATGTGGGATAGGTTGGATCTTTGTACAAGTGTCTACGTCATGTGGGTTAGGTTGGATCTTTGTACCAGTGTACACGTCATGTGGGGAGGTTGGATCTTTGTACCAATGTATACGTCATGTGGGATAGGTTGGATCTTTGTACAAGTGTATAAGTCATGTGGGGTAGGTTGGATCTTTGTACCAGTGTATACGGCATGTAGGATAGGTTGGAGCTTTGTACAAGTGTATACGTTTTGTGGGGTAGGTTGGATCTTTGTAGCAGTGTATACGGCATGTAGGATAGGTTGGATCTTTGTACAAGTGTATACGTTTTGTGGCAGTGTATACGTCATGTGGGGTAGGTTGGATCCTTGTACCAGTGTATACGTCATTTGGGGAAGGTTGGATCTTTGTACCAGTGTATACGTCATGTGGGGAAGGTTGGGTGTTTGTACCAGTGTATACGTTATGTGGGGTAGGTTGGGTGTTTGTACTAGTGTATACGTCACGTGGGACGGGTTGGGTCTTTATACCAGTGTATACGTCATGTGGGGTAGGTTGGATCTTTGTACCAGCGTATACGTCATTTGAGGTAGGTTGAATCTTTGTACCAGTATATACGTCGTGTGGGGTAAGTTGGATCTTTGTACCAGTGTATACGTCACTGGGGTGGGTTGGATCTTTATACCAGTGTATACGTCATGTGGGGTAGGTTGGATCTTTGTACCAGTGTATACGTCATGTGAGGTAGGTTGGATCTTTGTACCAGTGTATATGTCATGTGGGGTAGGTTGGATATTTGTACCAGTGTATACTTCCTGGTTCTACTACGATGGATATTTGTACCAGTGTATACTTACTGATTCTACTAGGATAGATCTTTATAACAGTGC
>NW_018403901.1:152840-160023 GCF_002113885.1 Mizuhopecten yessoensis | reverse complement strand
TTGGATCTTTGTACCAGTGTATACGTCATGTGGGATAGGTTGGATATTTGTACCAGTGTATATGTCATGTGGGGTAGGTTGGGTCTTTGTACCAGTGTATACGTCATGTGGGGTAGGTTGGGTCTTTTTACCAGTGTATACGTCTTGTGGGGTAGGTTGGGTCTTTGTTCCAGTGTAAACGTCATGTGGGGTAGGTGGATCTTTGTACCAGTGTATACGCCATGTGGGGTAGGTTGGGTCTTTTTACCAGTGTATACGTCATGTGGGGTAGTTTGGATCTTTGTACCAGTGTATACGTCATGTGGGGTAGGTTGGATCTTTGTACAAGTGTATACGTCATGTGGGATAGGTTGGATATTTGTACCAGTGTATACGTCATGTGGGGTAGGTGGTATCTTTGTACCAGTGTATACGTCATTTGGGGTAGGTTGGATCTTTGTACCAGTGTATACGTCATGTGAGGTAGATTGGATACTTGTACCAGTGTATACGTCTTGTGGGGTAAGTTGGGTCTTTGTACCAGTGTATACCTCATGTGAGGTAGGTTGAATCTTTGTACCAGTATATACTTCTTGTGGGGTAAGTTGGATCTTTGTACCAGTGTATACGTCATTTGGGGTAGGTTGGATCTTTGTACCAGTGTATACGTCATGTGAGGTAGATTGGATACTTGTACCAGTGTATACGTCTTGTGGGGTAAGTTGGGTCTTTGTACCAGTGTATACCTCATGTGAGGTAGGTTGAATCTTTGTACCAGTATATACTTCTTGTGGGGTAAGTTGGATCTTTGTACCAGTGTATACGTCATTTGGGGTAGGTTGGATCTTTGTACCAGTGTATACGTCATTTGGGGTAGGTTGGATCTTTGTACCAGTGTATACGTCATTTGGGGTAGGTTGGATCTTTGTACCAGTGTATACGTCATGTGAGGTAGGTTGAATCTTTGTACCAGTATATACTTCTTGTGGGGTAAGTTGGATCTTTGTACCAGTGTATACGTCATTTGGGGTAGGTTGGATCTTTGTACCAGTGTATACGTCATTTGGGGTAGGTTGGATCTTTGTACCAGTGTATACGTCATGTGGGGAAGGTTGGGTCTTTGTACCAGTGTATACGTCATGTAGGGTAGGTTGGATCTTTGTACCAGTGTATACGTCATTTGGGGTAGGTTGGGTCTTTGTACCAGTGTATATGGGTCTTTTTACCAGTGTATACGTCATGTGGGGTAGGTTGGATCTTTGTACAAGTGTATACGTCATGTGGGATAGGTTGGATATTTGTACCAGTGTATACGTCATGTGGGGTAGGTTTTGTGTTTGTACTAGTGTATACGTCACGTGGGGTGGGTTGGGTCTTTATACCAGTGTATACGTCATGTGTGGTAGGTTGGATCTTTGTACCAGTGTATACGTCATTTGGGGTAGGTTGGATCTTTGTACCAGTGTATACGTCATGTGAGGTAGATTGGATACTTGTACCAGTGTATACGTCTTGTGGGGTAAGTTGGGTCTTTGTACCAGTGTATACGTCATGTGGGGTATGTTGGATCTTTGTACCAGTGTACACGTCATGTGGGGAGGGTTGGATCTTTGTACCAATGTATACGTCATGTGGGATAGGTTGGATCTCTGTACAAGTGTATACGTCATGTGGGGTAGGTTGGATCTTTGTACAAGTGTATACGTCATGTGGGATAGGTTGGATATTTGTACCAGTGTATACGTCATGTGGGGTAGGTGGTATCTTTGTACCAGTGTATACGTCATTTGGGGTAGGTTGGATCTTTGTACCAGTGTATACGTCATTTGGGGTAGGTTGGATCTTTGTACCAGTGTATACGTCATTTGGGGTAGGTTGGATCTTTGTACCAGTGTATACGTCATTTGGGGTAGGTTGGATCTTTGTACCAGTGTATACGTCATGTGAGGTAGATTGGATACTTGTACCAGTGTATACGTCTTGTGGGGTAAGTTGGGTCTTTGTACCAGTGTATACCTCATGTGAGGTAGGTTGAATCTTTGTACCAGTATATACTTCTTGTGGGGTAAGTTGGATCTTTGTACCAGTGTATACGTCATTTGGGGTAGGTTGGATCTTTGTACCAGTGTATACGTCATGTGGGGGAGGTTGGGTCTTTGTACCAGTGTATACGCCATGTGGGGTAGGTTGGGTCTTTTAACCAGTGTATACGTCATGTGGGGTAGTTTGGATCTTTGTGCCAGTGTATACGTCATGTGGGGTAGGTTGGGTCTTTTTACCAGTGTATACGTCATCGTACAAGTGTATACGTCATGTGGGGTAGGTTGGATCTTTGTACCAGTGTTTACGTCATGTGAGGTAGGTTGAATCTTTGTACCAGTATATACTTCTTGTGGGGTAAGTTGGATCTTTGTACCAGTGTATACGTCATTTGGGGTAGGTTGGATCTTTGTACCAGTGTATACGTCATGTGGGGTATGTTGGATCTTTGTACCAGTGTTTACGCCATGTGGGGTAGGTTGGGTCTTTGTACCAGCGTATACGTCATTTTGGGTAGGTGGTATCTTTGTACCAGTGTATACGTCATTTGGGGTAGGTTGGGTCTTTGTACCAGTGTATACGCCATGTGGGGTAGGTTTGGTCTTTGTACCAGTGTATACGTCTTGTGGGGTAGGTTGGGTCTTTGAGCCAGTGTATACGCCATGTGGGGTAGGTTGGGTCTTTGTACCAGCGTATACGTCATTTTGGGTAGGTGGTATCTTTGTACCAGTGTATACGTCATTTGGGGTAGGTTGGGTCTTTGTACCAGTGTATATGTCATGTGGGGTAGGTTGGGTCTTTGTACCAGTGCATACGTCATGTTGGGCAGGTTGGGTCTTTGTACCAGTGTATACGTCATGTGGGGTAGGTTGGGTCTTTGTACCAGTGTATACGTCATCTGGGGTAGATTGCCTCTGTTAATTTACTACTTTTTATGTAACCGTTGTCTGGTCCTTAAATTATAATCAATAATATATAAAGGGAACATTTCATTTCATTGTGCGATACAGTTAGGCAAGTATATTACATTTGTATCGTATTTTACGAAATCTTTTTTTATATAGGACATCATCTCTGTTCTCTTGTAGGTTTTCACAACACCGGGATACCTCAAGAAAAGATACGGAGGAAAGAGGATACGGATCTACTCCTCCATATTTGCTCTCATTGGATTCGTTCTGTTCAATATATCCGTAGGTATAGTGAATCGATACGACTGTCTTTGGTAAAATGTAAAAGTAAGTGTAGCATGAACGTCAGCAAACGTTGAAATGTATCGTTAGTATCTTTATCATAAAGTGCTACATTACAAAAAAATCAACACATGACGCCTTGAAATATATGTTCATCCTTATTGATAGTAATACAACTTAGAGGGTTATTTTTCAATCGGTTGGAAAGAAAGAACCGTGAAGTGTTAACTTACACTGATTAAGTATTCCTCATTGAGTTTTCGTAAATGTATTTCACGCTATAAATATCGTATGTTCTATATGAGTAGAGATATAGTCTTTAAAGGTACACATACTTCTCTGGAGTAGTACAGATACTACATGTACTCTGAATGGGTTCAGATGGGAATAACTCAAACAGTTGTCAAACGCGGATTTGATTATGTAAATATGGTATAGTCTATACTGATAGATACATGTATATACACTAGGAGAGTATTGCTCAATCATTTGTTAAGTGTGTCTTTTACAGATAGAGATATATTCTGGAGGAGTATTCCTCAAACAGCTGTTAGGCTGGAATATGTACCTGAGTGTAGTCCTCATCCTTCTTGTCACGGCAGCGTACACCATTGTAGGTAAGATTTATCCTACGATATCAAATGATGAACACAATTTCAACTAAAAAATAATCCAAAACAATTTCCGTCTGTATGATGTAACCAAGGTCATGGTCTTCTTTCCCTATCATAGAAAATAAAAATAACCATTCTGGTATCTTGGTTTGTTTATTTATCTTAAATGACGTTATGACCATCGTTTTGTAAATACGTTCTTTTGCATTTTCAAATGCAAACTGAAGTGTTTACCCTACAAATGTATAATGTAGTAAAGCATCAAATAAAACACTAATTTAAAGATAATCTAAAGGATTTTAAGACAGCACAGAACACGCGTTGAACCTACTTTAGTTCTATTGTTCTGTTTTTGAGGTGGTCTCACGTCTGTTATTTACACTGACACCCTCCAAACAGTGGTCCTGCTGACCGGATCTATAGTGCTGTTTGTCTTGTGTAAGTAAATTGTGTAACACAGAACATGGGTGATGAAACATTAGCAAAACTTTGATATTACATATTTCCAAACTGACGAATCTGATTGAAAAAACCCTGTAAAAAAAAGTATAAAAGAAATAACTATATTTTGCACTGTTTTAATTACAATACTTAACTAGTCTGCTATGCCCTTGCCATATTGCTAGGGGTATAATGCAAAATTAACATAGATTCGCCATATGGGTTTTAAATATTGCGACAACTGATTACACGTACATTTTCTCATTGTTGAATCGCTCAGCGTACTTAGAAGTTGGAGGCTGGGACGGATTACACGATAAATACATGATGGCCGCCGCAAACGAAACATTGATGAATACGACGTTTTACGCGTGTGGACTTCCTAGGGAAGACTCGTTTACTATCCTACGTAGTCCAATGACGGGAGATGTACCTTGGACCGGCTCATTGTTTGGGTTGTCTACCCTTGGTCTGTACGTCTGGTGTCACGACCAGGTAATTTCGAATACAAAACGCGAAGAAAATACAAAGAGTATCCTTTTTTATGACAATGTTATTGGTATTCCTCGTTAATACTTCCTGCAATAAACTAACACACACACATTTATGTTAACATTATCGGTATCAAAACAGTTGATCGTACAAAGATGCCTAGCAGCAAAGTCCATATCACATGCAAAGGCTGGGTCATTATTGGGAGCCTGCCTTAAGATTCTCCCCTTCTTTTTGTACCTGATACCTGGTATGGTTAGCAGGATTTTATACCCAGGTAAGAACATAATTGAAATGCAGTCTTTTAATTAGCAATCCTTCGCTCTGTCGTATGTTATTTGGTACGTTTTTGCTCATCGTAAGAGAGCAATTTGAACATCTAAATAGGATTGTAAGTTTTTAACTTATACACTTATTTGGAAGGGATCATACATGTATATGATTCAGCCTAAATTAATATAAGTGTTAAGGACAGTGTTATTTTTCAAACGTTGAAATTTTGATAAATTTGTACTGTTCGCTGTCAGTGTAGCTTCATGTAGATTTTCTATATTTAGTTACTTTTGATCTATGTCACATAAGTTAAAATGAGCTATATGAGATGTCAGGATGCTGATGAGGCGTTATTAACTGTAAATCATCAAAACCCAAATTAAAAAGATTAATAACATCACAGTTGTCACTACACACAGACGAAGTAGCATGTGCTGATCCTGATACGTGCAGTAGACTTTGTGGTAACCCCGCAGGCTGTTCAAATATGGCCTATCCGTTGATGGTACTGCGATTCCTACCTTCAGGTATGGTATACATATTTAGGATATGTACTAAATGAAGATGTTGCATTATGTCTCAATTGTTTTCCCCAATCTACTTTCGCGACTTTAATATTTAGTTATCAGACTTTTATAATTCCTCACATATAAGAATAATAAAATATGTAAATAGAGTAAAAGGATATTGGTTTATAACAGTTAACACGCCCATTTCCTGCATCTACCAATTAAAGAATGTAAGTGACATGTTTGATTTACTAGGAATATGACTGAAAACAATCCAATTAATTGTTGTAATAATTGTCATACCTCAGATCTTAATGACGTAAGTTTTCTCCACGTTAAGGGCTCCGTGGATTGATGTTGGCCGCCCTCATTGCTGCTCTGATGAGTTCTATGACCTCAATCCTAAACAGTGCCAGTTCCATAGTGACACTAGACATTTGGTGTGTAGCAAGGAAGAAAGCTTCTGAAAGGGAGCTGATGATAGTGGGAAGGTTGGCAGTGCTAGTGTTGGTGGCCATTAGCGTTCTATGGCTTCCAATTCTTGAGAAGGTACAGGGAGGAATGTTCTGGTTTTATATGCAGTCCATCCGCTCCTATCTGATTCCACCATGGTGCATGCTCTTCATGTTAGGAGTTTTCTGGAAAAAGACTACGGAGTCGGTAAATACTAAATGTTTTAAATTCATCACATGCATTACGTTGTTATAATGTTTACAAATAACAGAAAAAAGGTAGAATTGAATTTTTTATTTCAATGCCAATCATCTAAGCAAACTTTCTTAAATACATTACCTTTAAATGATAATTTGTATTTCTGTTCAAAAACTTAGTTTAATATATTTCCCAGAACAATGGTCCATATCGAATTAGAAAATATCTTACATAGCACATACTCAATGTAGCTGAATGCATAATTATAAGGAACAAATTGTGTTGTTGAGTATGGTTTCTTTGTAGGGTGGATTTTGGGGACTTATTCTCAGCCTTATAGTGGGTGTAGTACGGATGGTGTTGGATTTTACCTATACTGCACCTTTATGTGGAAGTGGGGAACCAGACGAACGTCCCAGTATAATTGCTGACGTTAACTTCCTTCATTTTGCAATAATTTTGGCTTTGTTTACAACGATATGCATGGTTGTCATTAGCCTTCTCACTGAGCCGCGACCAGAACGAAAGGTGATGTATTACTCTATTGAGGTGTGATTAAGCATTTATCTACTGTGTCTGAATCAATAGTTATACCACGATATTTCAAACTTATTGCATTTACATCACTTGTTTCCATACAATCACATACTGCGGAATGTACAGTCAAACATGTGTAAAATAATCATTTGTGTGAGGACCCCCGTACCACTGTCAACACCTGTAACCATCTATTGTAGAAAGGTGTAACGTTCCGGGGTCCGTACCCTAGTCACTTCTAAGGATCCCTGTGCTGTAAGCTTAATTATAACTATACTACAGTTGCAAATATATACAAATATGTGTTACTACCTTGTAACCAGCATACCCATTACCTAATACTTAATACATGATATGAACAGAATAATTACTGCACGACTATAGAACTAATACCAAAGCTATCTGCTCTTTATCAATATAACACACTACACACACTACCGTACAATCCAGGCAG
>NW_018403901.1:135924-147837 GCF_002113885.1 Mizuhopecten yessoensis | reverse complement strand
CGCTACAGCACTCAATCGTTTATTTAATATATCTTCCAGGCAGTGTGTGGATCAAGGCAAGACTTACTCAGTCACTTCTATCTTTCCAACACAAAGCCGGTCTCACATATATTAGGTACTTACGATCTGTCACTGCTGTGAACACGCCAAGATCGAAACAGAACTGGGCCGATTGTCGCTGGATTCTGCCTATTTATACCCTCTTGCTATCCTAGCGACACCTAGTGGTGAGTGAGGTATAATCACCTGTACGTTTTGATTGTACCTCGAAAACTATCTGTCTTCTAAGCGTTCGAATTACGGAGACATAACACAAATGATTAACGCCAACAGATCAACGTATCTAACCTGAATAATATGCTAAATCAGTGAAGGTAGGATTACGATATGTACATTCATCACAAAGGTTCAAATAGCAAAATGTATGACGGTTTTATCACTAATACCGTACATTGCATGTGTACCCTGTCACCTTCATCAGACAAATGATTAGTGAAGCATATGTACACAAAGATATGAAATATGTACGAGTTGGCAATATAAAATTGGCTAGATTCGGCTACGCTAAATGTATACATACATTCGGCTACGCTCTGTTTAATACCTTGCATTGTCATACCTTGTGTCTTTGATTACTGAAAAGAATACCATACCTTACAGGACTCTCTTAAAAAATAATACTTATAAACATCAAATGATCCGAGAGTAAAATATAAAAAGGATAAAAAGTTATTTTGTAAGAGGACAATTTATTGAGCCATATTCATTGCTTGTATGCATCAATCTGATATTAGAAACAGCATGTTTCACTTATATTGGCGATTTTGCATTTATAATTCTCTTATAAATTAGAAAGCAAATTACGACAAATAAAAAAATGTCAATACCTCACGCTTCCTCACTGGCATTGAGTACTTTTTATTGCGCTATATTAAAATGTAATTTAACCCAGGGTTATATATGTTTTTCCATATGAGCTGTAAGGAATAATTCTGAATTGTAAGCTTTCTGTAATGATGTAGACGGTATTCTGTGGATTAAAAAATATTCGAAGTTGTTCAAAACTAGTTACAACTGTCAAGATTCATAAATACATACCTTGCAAAGGCTACAAAATGACTTTTTTGGTAGGTTTAGTGGCATATTAGAGTGTCACATCGCCACGAAGTTGACAACCGGAAGTTTACAAGCAAAACCGGTATATTGACCGCACACAGACATGGACATATATCAAAAGTATATATTTTTCAAAAGTTAAATACCTGAACATTTCATTTATTTAAAAATCTGTCATCAGTTCCTTATTAAACTTCTTTAGTGGCCCAGTAATTAGCCGGAACTTATTTCAGATAGGAACTACAAACGAATGAAACACTTGCTGATTGGCTGATTTAGTTGTGTGAGTCCTAAAGAGCTCAAAGGGGAGATTACTCGCAACAAAAAACTATTGGATGCCTTTGGATAACTCGATTATTGGTATATGGCCATACATCTTAATCAATATTTCCGGCGCTTGGTTTTGTTTTTAGTATTTGGCTAATATTAAGTAAGGAATAAACTATCAACATACCAGCAGATTACAAATATATGAGAGTCAAAGAAAGTTATGATTAAATTAACATCAATCCCGAGAAAAATGAAAAATAAATAATGGCTTACAAATACATAGTGTAGCATGACACATGAATTATGACATTTGCATTTTTGTAACTCTAACCTGTGTGTTACCATACTAAACAACTAATAAAAAGTTTCTATGCAGAATATTAAAAATACCAGGTATGTAATTATACATATTTACGTATATGATACCAATAAAATGATAAATAAAGTAGTTTTTATCACATATGTATTAAAATATGTTTATAATAAAAACAAACAAAAATGGTACATTTGATCAACATCGAGCCAATTATATTGACGTTTTAATTACTAAATTGCATTGAACTTTCAATCTTGATTATTATGTAAAAAAATCATTACTCACTTATTCAAATCAATATGCGACAGAAGGTATGAATATCATGGAACACTGTCAGGATAATAAAAAGTCAGAAATCAAATGTTTACACGCGGAAACATTGGCTCGGGTAAGGGACATAAACAGTAACAGTAGTTTGGAAATGTTTCCTGAACTACATTGTATTAAAACGGTTCATATGATTGGCAACAATTTGTTGCATATTTCATTTTTCAAATTCATCAGAACTTTGTATCATAATCAGTTGCATAGAAAATGCCAATTTTCAAAAAGCATATAAGAAACATGTTGATAAACAAATAAACAAACCAATCACAACACAATACCGAACTTTCAACTAAAAATCCTCCAAACAAGGCCAATAGTAGAACAAAAGAAAGATTAACATTGACACACTTGAGAAAAAAAGGAAGATAATAAGACGACCTGTTGGGGACGGGTAAGCGTTTTCTAGTTCGTCGACATGTTAATATAACTAAAATATATTGTTTTGAATACAGTACATGTTATATCAGCGTTTAGTTTATAGTTTTTTTTGTAGGATGTGCTGTTGATCCTAATTCTGTTGATTACATGTAGTAATACACGCATGTTTGTTATCATTGATTAGCTGATCGGGACTGGTAACAATAACCTTGCCAAGTCCTTCAAATTCACTTTTAGATTTATTATCAACGTTCTATCGTTTAATAACAGGCAAACTGTTGACCAGGTCAATCGGCTATACTCTCCAGTTTTTAAAATAAAGGATACTAACCATTCATTTCATCAGCCGTCTTTTGTCGATATTTACTTGCAACAAGAGACATCTAATCACTAAGTTGAACAATTAACGTCATAAATGGGATTTTCCGATCATAACGTTCCCTTTCTTGGTATCAATATCGCTTACATCAAAGTTGATTTTGTATTCAAACACATGCTCTTTTTCCATATCCTGGTTCTTGCTTAGAGAACGTGACATTGAGGTAGAATGACTGGGCAGATTCCGTCGATGAAGCAAAATACCTTGACCTTCATAAAACATTGTCTAAATGTCTCAGTTCTTTTCAATGGTTGCTATGTAAATCTCCCCTTTATCCAGGGCAGTAATCGGTAGTTTTACATTGTATGCTCCGTACTACACACGCCATACTATACAAGTTTAAATAGTACTTATCCCATGCTAAACTATTGTTTTCTTTAAACAAGGATCCTCCAAACATTTAGTTATTTTTGTTTTTATCCGGACTTAAATAGATATACTTATGATGTGATACCTTGGTATACAAATTAATTTCACCAAGTTATTTATCATGCAGCAGATTCAATGCAGTGTTTACTGCTACATATCACGTTTATGCTTTGATGTGAAATATTAATATTATTAAATTTTGTTATAAAACATGTTGCTGTTATCAGCTAAGACGAGTTACATGGTGGACCCGGCAGGACAAACAGGTTCCAGATCCCGACACTGAAGACGAGGAGGAAGGAACTCAAAATGAATATGAAAAAGGAAAACGTAGGAGAGGTTCAAAAAGGACAGAAGAGGAAAGTTTAACCGAGAGTCAGATGGAAATACAGCGTCCGGAATCGAAAGGTGATGTTAATTATATAACTGCGAGTCAGATGGAAATACAGCGTCCGGAATCGAAAGGTGTTGTTAATTATATAACCGCGAGTCAGATTGAAATACAGCGTCCGGAATCGAAAGGTGATGTTAATTATATAACCGAGAGTCAGATGGAGATGTTAATTATATAACCGCGAGTCAGATGGAGATGTTAATTATATAACCGAGAGTCAGATGGAGATGTTAATTATATAACCGCGAGGCAGATGGAGATGTTAATTATTTAACCGAGAGTCAGATGAAGATTTTAATTATATAACCGAGAGTCAGATGGAGATGTTAATTATA
Source organism: Mizuhopecten yessoensis (assembly GCF_002113885.1). Classification (NCBI taxonomy): domain Eukaryota; kingdom Metazoa; phylum Mollusca; class Bivalvia; order Pectinida; family Pectinidae; genus Mizuhopecten; species Mizuhopecten yessoensis. The sequence continues at coordinate 143,953 of NW_018403901.1, read as the reverse complement.
TAACCGAGAGTCAGATGGAGATGCTAATTATATAACCGAGAGTCAGATGGAGATGTTAATTATATAACCGAGAGTCATATTGAAATACAGCGTCCGGAATCGAAAGGTGATGTCAATTACAAGAAACATTATCTTTATTACTAAATAACAGCTGGTTAAGTGAACGAATGACACGAAAGAACATTTGCTTACACTAGTTACTAATATTAACGAGATAATGAATTACATTTAGATCCGCTTTATACTGAAATAGACTATAACCTTTTTGTTTACAGAAGTTACAACAAAAAGATTAAAAAACCAGTTTATAATGTGGTTGTGTGGGACGACTGGGGACAAGGCAAAACACAGCGATTGGGAAATGGAGGACATCCGTGTGCAGCAGGAAAAGGATCAGTCTCTCGAGGAAAATCCTTTCTGGAAACGTATTCTAGACATATCTGCTGTGGTGATCCTTATTATTACTACAATTCTTATAGCATATTTTAATTAAACTGATAGCTTGGATATTCCAATTAGGGACACCTGGTGACAGTTAAAACACATTTTATAATATTTACATCTCCCCGTTCTTCAGCTTAATAAACTCCGACTGTGTATACATTAGCGTATACGCATTGGAAAAAGGTTCGGCGGATTGATATCTGTAAATATGGCGCCGTTCATGCTTCAGCGCGATAACTGTTTGATGACAGCCATTGCTTGGTTCGTTCAACATCTTGAAACATGGAACATATTTTGATCCTTTATTTCTGATGATGCTGGCTAACTTCTAATTCCATGGATGCACATTCAATGTTTTTTGACGGTAGGGCAAACAATGGCAGTGGCTTCCTTTGCGACGTTCGACCGCATCACGGCACATTCAATGTTTTTTGACGGTAGGGCAAACAATGGCAGTGGCTTCTTTTGCGACGTTCGACCGCATCACTACCAGAACAGTGTGTCAATGCATGTACATAACGACAGTTATAAATAGTTAAACATGTTTGGAGTGCTACAAATATTACTTAATTAAAAATTCACAGAAAAGAGGAAAAATAGTGTTGTTCATTGGGTATTTTCTAAATTTACCAATATATCGATGTATCGAACAACACATTTTTAAAAGAGTTAGATGATAAAAAAAAGGAATTGGAAGAAATAAGAAAGCACAAAATTACAGAAAATATGATACGTTCAAGGGCAAAATGGATAGGGGAGGGGGAGAAACAATACTTTTGTTATTTAGAATCTCGCAACTATACTAGCAAAATTATTCCAAATATAACCAAAGATGATAGGCCAATAATATCTGACCAAACTGAAATTTTAAAAGAAACTGAAAATTACTACAGAACCTTATATAAAGAACGCGATTCACTTAAAAATGTTAATCTTGAATTACTTCTAGAATCATACACTGTACCCAAACTATCTGCCAATGAATCATTAAATATTGAAGGCCCACTTACTATAAATGAATTAACAAACACACCTTTAAAAATGAAAAACAACAAAAGCCCTGGTTCCGATAGTTTTACAGTTGAATTTTTAAAAATATTTTGGAAGCAAGTAGGACCCTTTATTTTAAGATCATTAAATTACAATTATAGTATATCAAAAAAATCTTTTGATGAAACATTAAAAACTCTTAACTACTTTGCTAGTATTTCTGGACTAAAAATGAACTTCTCCAAGACCCTGGTAATATGGATTGGCAGCAATAAATACAGTGAAAACACTTTTACTACAAATTTTGACTTAAAATGAGGAAGTGCACACTTCACCCTATTAGGCATAGAATACGATGTAGACCTACACAGAATTATCAAATTGAATTTTGACAAAAAGCTTGCAAAACTAAAGTCTTTAATATCTGTGTGGAACAAAAGAATACTTACACCAATAGGTAAAATAGTTGTTATCAAAACTCTACTAATATCTCAGTTTAATCATTTGTTTATATCGCTTCCCAATCCTGATGACTTATATATTAAACAAATTAACAATACATTGTACAATTTTCTATGGAATGGTAAACCAGATCAGGTAAAAAGGGATATAATAATAAAAAAAATATGAAGAAGGGGGGCTTAAAATGATACATCTAAAATCTTTCAAAACTGCTCTTAAAGCAACTTGGATCATAAGGATATATAGTAAACTAGGAAATTGGGGTATTGTTGTGGAATCGTTATTTGATAAACAGAAATTAGCAAATATTGGAATTGAGAAATTGAAAGAAATATCAAAAAATTGTAAAAACGTATTTAGGAAAGATGTTTTAGATGCCTGGTATAAAACTATCAATGCAAGCAAAATATACAAAACAAATATTAGTGAAAATCCAATATGGTTTAACAGTGAAATAAAAATAGATCGAAAAGTTATCTTCAATAATACATGGTACAAAAAAAGGGCTACATTTTATCCATAACATTATTAAAAAAGATAGATCTTTATACAGCTTAAAAGTATTTTGTGAAAAAAATAACATTCGTGCCATTTTTTAAGTTATCAGAGTCTGGAAAATGTTATAGGTCAGTACATAAGGAAGAACCGCCAAGCTTTCGATTCAGAAAATAATATTATGTTACCAGGTATACCCATAAATCTCAAGTTAATCCTAAGATGTAAAAAAAGAGCTCGTGAAATATATACCATATTAATCAAAAATGAAGTTAAACCAACCGCCCAAAATAAATGGATTCAAAATTTCAATATTGATGAAGAAACATGGAAAAATATATACAAATATCCTTTCAATACCTGTACCAGTGCCAAACTACAATGGTTACAATTCAGAATAAATCATAGAATCCTAACCACAAACAAATTTTTATTTCAAATTGGTAAATTAGTTAATTTTATGTGCACTTTTTGTAAAACTCATCCAGAAACAATAACACATATATTATGGGATTGTGAAAAGGTATCTAATTTGATAGAAAATATAAGAATTACGATAATTGCTAAAAATCTTGGTCTTCGATTTAATAAAAAAGAATTTATCTTTGGCAAGCAAATTAATAAATATTCAAAGTTCAACTTGGATAACTTAATACTACTGACGGTAAAACAATACATATATAAATCAAAATGCCTTGAAATAGAACTCAATATGAATGGTCTAAAAAATCATATCAAATTCGAATTAAAATCTCACAAAATTCTAATATCTAAAAGTAATATTAAAAATAAAATACAGATTAATACACAAATACTTCACTGGTTGCAAATTTAAAAATTAAAAGAAATTAATATAACATCTTTCTGACCTAGGTTTCCCTTGTCATTGTTTTGTCCCACATGTCTTGTCCTTTGTCTTTTGTGTGCATTTGGTTTTTGTCTGTATACCTAATGTCACGAATACCATTTATTTATTAATAATTTATTTATATATCAATTTGTGTGAGTGTTTAACTGTAAGTGTAAGTGTGTCTGTGTGCGAATTATTTTTTGTCTCTGTATATAGGTACATGCTTGACAAGTATGTGTTCATAGTGATTTTTTTTTTTATTAATAACAACTCTTAAGAAGTTTTAACAGCTTAACAAATATGTACCATATGTGTTGTATCATGTCATGTAAAAAAATTGAAAATGAATGAAAAAAAAAATTAAAAAAAATATATCGATGCAGATTCACTAGAACTTAGTTACCATCCTAGCAACCCGCTTTGAATGTTTTTATTTTTTTTATAGCATTTTGACATTATTTATGATGTAAACATAAGGATTAACCTTCATTTTGACGGCGTATACGGTAGTATGAATGCAGTTAACGCGCACCATAGAATATGTTCGTGGCCAACTGCGTTCATACTACCGTATACGCCGTTAAAATGCAGGTCAATCCTTAAATATTGATTAAGCTGTAAGATTGCTTATGTTGTATACAGCTTTTGTTTTGCATACTGTTATTGTCTAGTGTAATATATCTTTTTCTGGCAATATTGAAAAAGCGGCATTGACGTTGTACATTGTGTGTTTCTTCTTAATCAGAACATTTTGCGATACTTCCGTATTAAATTCATATTCTATCTGAATCAATATACATAGGCGCGTCCTTATGATCCAATAAAACCAGACGTTTTCTATTGAAAGAAACAATAAGTAAGTTACAGTTATGGATATGATTTAAAAATAAAATGAAGAAAAACCCTAACGTATGGCAGGAACGTGTTTTGTTTGTAAGTGTTGTGGTGTCTGTACCTCATCGTGCCTTGTCAGACGTCCATGCTGTGTACGTATTGTTACTAGCGCCAACTGGCGGTGTCTGGGTAGAGGGATTGCCCGGTTGGTTTTGTAGATAGTGTGCGACAGGTTTCGGTGGTAGAGTGTACGGTCCGTGCAAGTTGTTGTTTTGTTTGCATGTGACAATGGTCAGTGTGGTGGTGCATGGTAAACAGGCGGGCTTAGAGGTGATATAAATGTAATTTGGCCAGTCCTGACGGAAGTTTTGACCCTTGAACTGGTCAGACTCGGCATCCCACCACTTCGAGCCAGCGCAACTTTCGGTGAGTTCCTTTTTTTGACAACCATTCGGCCCGGGTCCAACAACTTGTTCCTATTTTAATTTTCTGACCAAGCCATACACTATGATTATATATCCTACGGACCCCAGGATTGGTTATCTGGAACAAATGCCACTAAACTGCCACATGTACACTCAGTTTGCAGATTTTAATTGTACAAAGGATTACGGTCGACTTTTAGCTTCGCGCTAGAGGGATTTCCCAGTAAGCTCAGTGGTAGATCGTCCGACTAGGAAGTCTGTGATTACGGGTTCGACCCCCGGTGGAGGCACACTTCTCTCTTTCCTGTTATAAACGAATGAAAATAGCTGAAAAACAAGACGTGGGTGTGTCATTTGGAGGGAAAACCGCATACTGATAATATTTGCTCAGCACGGATCCCTCATTAAGACAACGGTTATAGTTTGAGTATGTCGGAATATTTGAATATCTCAATGTGAACAATTTATTAAATCATCTTAGAAAAGCAACGTCTTGTTGACCATATTAGCACAAAAATATTCTTAATAATTTGCATACTTCAATCATTCGAATTAATGAAATCAGCGCAAGAGGTAACCGAGAGGCACAAGGACCTCAACGGTCTCCTGAGTAATTATAAAATTGTTCCAATTATGTTTTGTCGTAATATTGTCCAGTGGAGGAAAGAATGACCTGGGTATTGCGTAATTCACCATATTCATAAAACACTATATGCAATTTCGATCCATGAAGATGATTGGATTCCAGCATATCTGATTTTAGCCAATTTGACCCCCTTTTGGCCCCACCCCCTACAGCTCTAGAGGTGTGTGCGGTTCTATATTTTCAAACCATCCAACTGTAATTTCAAGATGATAACAACACTATATCCGAGTGATTGTTAAAGTTAAGCCAATTTGACCCATTTGACTCAGGGGTGATTCATGTTTTAATCTTTTATCCCATCATAATCCAATCACATAATGATAATTCTAAATTGAATTATTGATCTCTGATAAAACAAACCAAAAAAGACATAAAGCATCGTTTCCCTATACAACCAATATGAAATGCACCCCTCCCCAGATGGGGAATAGGGAATGGGTGACATGGGGGCAATAACATTCACACTTTGATAAAGCCCCTTTGGGAATTTCAATTCATGAAGAGTATTTTATTCCAACAGATCTATTTCTGCAGAAAAAAAGATTGTTGAAGCCAATTTGCGTTCATCGAACGTATACTTTGCACACATCATCATCATTATTTTCTTGAGCGCTCGACATGACTTCTCGACATCCAAATTATCTACATTGTACATAACAAGTTAGAATTGTACGCATGAATAAGAGCACCGTTAACGGGTGCATAATACCTGTATTCCCGTCGAAACTAAATTAAAACCATACGTATTCATTTTTAAAGATCCATATGGATGTAATATTGTTGTTTTATGTAATATATTTGGGTGTTTTAAAGAATTAACTTTAACTTTGCTTGGCGTTTTGAGAGCACGTAAGTGGGTCTTTTCATAAAATCATGTAATATAATGACGTCATAATAGGACATCTTAAAGCAACGCTGAAATCTAAGCCTGACAGAAAATCAGCGTTTCCACTGTGACAGAGAATGTGATATGTTATCCTCTCACAACCTCTTTACGTTCTTTAGAGGAAAAGAACGCTGTGTTTAATGTATAATATAACACTCTGAATAAAAATGGGAATATGTTACATGTATCACATCGGGAGCTACCGGTAAAGTCGATTCCGCCGGGGAGCGTATCTAAATTTGATGGGGACACTTCTAACTCGCAATGGACCTCTAATTGGGTAGACATTATTCCCATTTGTGTTGAATGGTTCGCACCTATCAGTCAGGCAGTAAGCTATGTAATAGTACAATAGTCAATAAAAAACCAGGAAGACTTAATGATTGAAAATGGCCGTTTTTATTAAAACGACATAACCTAAAAATACATGTTACAATACATGCACTGAACACACTCCTGAGAAGGTGTACCATATATTACATTTCATAATCAAATGCAATGCCATTCTCCTAATGACTATCGTGGGTGAGTGGACAAAAACACCGAAACCTTTAATAACTGGTAAACTTACCATGATATCCCCCTAATTTGTGTATGTAGGCACAATCCCTGTTCTACTAAATGGGCAATAAAAAATGCAACGACATGCACTGTTATGGGCACACGACATTCTAACTGCATATTAGTTGCAAATTGTGCAAACAATGTAAATGCTCTTCTGTACAGTTGCTTTAACCCTTTTGATATTGCGGAGTCAATGAGCTGGGGTACTTTCTGACTCAAATGCGTAACAGCTGATCCCGAATCATCGTTGGATGATACATGAGTGTCCATGTTGGGAGCTGTTTGCCGGAAGTGTTGGACCTGTCAACGGGACAGGGAATCAGCCAACATATTTTGTTTACTAGTTATGTGCTTAGCCATAAAATGGATATTAAATTTTAAGGCAGTCAGAACCAGATGCCTCACTAATACCATCATTACTGGGTTAGGGGATATTTGTTTGTTAATAATTGCCACAACAGCTTGGTTGTCAGAGAAGACCTATTGCGTAACAGGACCCCTATTGCTCTAATGCTGCAGTGATGGGAAATAATTTCTTGATATTAATTATATTGATATTGTAAGTGTGCATCCAATGCCCCATAAAACCATATGGAAGATCGATAAGTGTCCCGTACCCAAGGTTAGTAGCATCTGTAAACAATTGGAGCGCATCTGACGTATCCCACTGGTTTAGTAAGAAGAATGTACAATTATGAAAATACTGAATGAAAAACAACCAAACTTTTAAATTTGCTTTTGCTGTTTTTGTTTAGCGTACATGATGATGCGGTTTTTACAGGCCCAAAGTAAGGTCTATAATCCTACGCAGGAAAGCTCTCCCTCGTATGAGCACCCTATATGCAAAATGCAATCAACCTATCAATGACTGGAGTTCTTCTAGAGTTGCGTTTTGTTCTTTCATAAAAAGCTGCAACACGCTCCTGATTTTTTTCTAATTTATCAACTGGTAACCTAGCTAACAACAAATTGGTGTCTAATTCGATGCCTAAAAATGTAAGACAAGTAGTAGGTTGAACTGTTTTCTGCTGCTTTATTGGAATTCCAACTCTCTCACATAATTGCAGGAAATTATCAAGGGCAGTCTTACAGTCTGGAGTGAAGGAACGACCGACAAACAGAAAATCATCCAAACTAATTTATCATTATCCAATGAAGGGCCTAACTTTATTTCTCAAACAGCTGACACGAGGTCGCACAACCCATAGGTAAACACTTATCATGATAAAATAGGCCATCTATCATCATTTCCAGTAGTTCGTAATCTCTCGGATGTATAGGAACCATCCTAAAAGCCTATTCTAGGTCAGTGTTTGCCATCAAAGCATTCTTACCGCACTGATTGATAAGAAATACAGCATCATTTAGAGTTTGATACTGAACAGCTTTGTCATCGACATGAATCCCATCATTGAATCACCGGGGGGGGGGGG